>NC_069499.1:339056968-339356968 GCF_027579735.1 Bombina bombina | reverse complement strand
ACGACCGATAACAGAGAACCTATGAAATAGACCCCGTAGAAGGAGATCACTGCATTCAAAATAGGCAATACTCTCCTCACATCCCTCTGACATTCACTGCACGCTGAGAGGAAAACCAGGCTCCAACCTGCTGCGGAGCGCATATCAACGTAGAATCTAGCACAAACTTACTTCACCACCTCCATAGGAGGCAAAGTTTGTAAAACTGAATTGTGGGTGTGGTGAGGGGGTGTATTTATAGGCATTTTAAGGTTTGGGAAACTTTGCCCCTCCTGGTAGGAATGTATATCCCATACGTCACTAGCTCATGGACTCTTGCTAATTACATGAAAGAAACAGATTTCCAGTAGCTAATATGGTTACTAAGCATGTGCATTCATGTGATTCATTGTACTACGAATGCTATGGCCGCCAGCAGCAGCATTCATCTCTTTTTTAACCGGGTTTCTTCTTGCGAAAGTGAAACACACAAAAGATCTGACAGCCATTTTTAGGATTTGTATTACAATGAATCACATGAATGCACCTCCATAATGGTCAACGCTTTAAGAAGGAGTGGATCACCCATAGTGCTGTGCAAATTGCAAGCCTTCCTGTTCAATCTTAAGCACTTACTGCTCTTACCTGCACTAACTTGCATCATAGCAACAGCAGATTGCATTCAGTAGAAGGCCCATTCCAAGCATCTGAAAGAGCAATACACTGCAGACCAGGGGGATTGGCAGATAATGTCACCTGGGGGCCCGTGACATCTAAAACTGGGAGATTTGACACTGCCCCGCTGAACTCTCTGTTGACCCCTATGTCCAGGAGGCATTTTTCGTGGGGGGGGGGGGGGGAATGGGTATTGTTAAAGAACCACTACCAAACAATGTGAAGAAAAGAACTCTTCAAGTTTCACCTTCTCTATGCTGGAGGCAAAAACATAACTGAGAAAGTTGAATGGTGGGAGATGGGGTGGAGCAAAGCTCTGTAATGTAGTGGTGTTTTTGCCTCCATCTGGGATAGAACTGAAACAACTAATCAATATAATTTACTATAAAAATAGTTGTCAACAAATTTCATTATCGATTAGTCTGCGATTAGTTGGTTTTCACAGAGCCCCAGCTGCTTCACTCCGATGAGCTCCTGCACATGGTATTGTGTTTTATGGTTATGTCTTTAGCCTAAAGGATGCTTACTTTTCACTTTTTCAAGACAGTATAAGTTTCTTTTTAAAGGACCAGTAAATACAGCAGATTTGCATAATCAACAAATGCATGGTAACAAGACAAAGCAATAGCACTTAGTCTGAATTTTAAATGAGAAGTAGATTTTTTTTCAGACAAATTTCAAAGTTGTGACTAGTTCCGCTCTCACTGCATCATGTGACAGCCACGAGCAAATCACAAATGCATATACGTATATTCAGTGGCATTTGCATCAGTGTAATAACACCCAGCACTATATAATCACACAGTAGTGACACTGGCTCATGGGTATAGCCAGAGGAGGGCTAATTATAGAATCAGTGGTATCTGCATCAGTATAATAACACCCAGCACTATATAATGACACAGTAGTGACACTGGCACATGGGTATAGCCAGAGGAGGGCTAATTATAGAATCAGTGGTATCTGCATCAGTATAATAACACCCAGCACTATATAATGACACAGTAGTGACACTAGCACATGGGTATAGCCAGAGGAGGGCTGGTTATAGGATCAATGGTATCTGCATCAGTGTAATAACACCCAGCACTATATAATCACACAGTAGTGACACTGGCACATGGGTATAACCAGAGGAGGGCTGGTTATAGGATCAGTGGTATCTGCATCAGTGTAATAACACCCAGCACTATATAATGACACAGTAGTGACACTGGCACATGGGTATAGCCAGAGGAGGGCTGGTTATAGGATCAATGGTATCTGCATCAGTATAATAAAACCGAGCACTATATAATGACACAGTAGTGACACTGGCTCATGGGTATAGCCAGAGGAGTGCTGGTTATAGGATCAGTGGTATCTGCATCAGTATAATAAAACCGAGCACTATATAATGACACAGTAGTGACACTGGCTCATGGGTATAGCCAGAGGAGGGCTGGTTATAGGATCAATGGTATCTGCATCAGTATAATAAAACCGAGCACTATATAATGACACAGTAGTGACACTGGCTCATGGGTATAGCCAGAGGAGTGCTGGTTATAGGATCAGTGGTATCTGCATCAGTATAATAACACCCAGCACTATATAATGACACAGTAGTGACACTGGCTCATGGGTATAGCCAGAGCAGGGCTGGTTATAGGATCAGTAGTATCTGCATCAGTATAATAACACCAAGCACTATATGACACAGTAGTGACACTGGCTCATGGGTATAGCCAGAGCAGGGCTGGTTATAGGATCAGTGGTATCTGCATCAGTATAATAACACCCAGCACTATATAATGACACAGTAGTGACACTGGCTCATGGGTATAGCCAGAGCAGGGCTGGTTATAGGATCAGTAGTATCTGCATCAGTATAATAACACCAAGCACTATATGACACAGTAGTGACACTGGCTCATGGGTATAACCAGAGGAGGGCTGGTTATAGGATCAGTGGTATCTGCATCAGTATAATAAAACCGAGCACTATATAATGACACAGTAGTGACATTGGCTCATGGGTATAGCCAGAGGAGGGCTGGTTATAGGATCAGTGGTATCCGCATCAGTATAATAACACCAAGCACTATAAAAATAATGTTTTTAATTTTAAATGTACCTTGGTGTCCTTCACTAAGGTCTGTACTTTGGAAAATGTCCACCACATCCTTTATCTGTGCCTGTCCCTGTGGCCTGCACATTTTGAAAGATTTTATAAAAGTTTAGTGACACGCAGTGGGCGGACTAATAGTAAGGTAGGAGGTACTAGCATGGGTGGCACAGATTATTTTTTTTTAAAGTTTAAAACAGCACAGGCTGTTAGAAGACAAGGCAGAATGGAAGAAGCAGTGTTGCTAGTAGGCTTCTCTCATCTTCCTGCAAAAATATATGAGTGCGGGAGAGATCCCCAACAACAGTAGGATGATCCTAGTTGTATTTTAACCCCTTAATGACCACAGCACTTTTCCATTTTCTGTCCGTTTGGGACCAAGGCTATTTTTAGATTTTTGAGGTGTTTGTGTTTAGCTGTAATTTTCCTCTTATTCATTTACTGTACCCACACATATTATATACCGTTTTTCTCGCCATTAAATGGACTTTCTAAAGATACCATTATTTTCATCATATCTTATAATTTACTATAAAAATTTTTATAAAATATGAGGAAAAAATGGAAAAAAACACACTTTTTCTAACTTTGACCCCCAAAATCTGTTACACATCTACAACCACAAAAAACACCCATGCTAAATAGTTTCTAAATTTTGTCCTGATTTTAGAAATACCAAATGTTTACATGTTCTTTGCTTTTTTTGTAAACTATAGGGCCATAAATACAAGTAGCACTTTGCTATTTCCAAACCATTTCTTTTCAAAATTAGCGCTAGTTACATTAGAACACTAATATCTTTCAGGAATCCCTGAATATCCCTTGACATGTATATATTTATTTTTAGTAGACAACCCAAAGTATTGATCTAGGCCCATTTTGGTATATTTCATGCCACCATTTCACCGCCAAATGCGATCAAATACAAAAAATCGTTCACTTTTCACAAACTTTTGGTTTCTAACTTAAAGTGAAGGTAAAGTTTTCATGTTTTCAAGACATTAATGCATCATTGGCTAACATAATAAGCTATTCGCTAAATTTATTCCATTTTATATCACTTATTTCTATTTTTTTTTACTATAGTAAGCTGCCTACCGTTAGCGTGTAAACTCCACCCCACCTCAGCTTCTGTATTTTTTAGGCTGTTACGTATAGAGCGGTCCCACCCGCTCTATGCGCATCTCCAAAGCTCGTACACGACGATCGAAAGCATTGCGCATGCGCAAACCTCCGATTTCTATGACCAATGCGCATGGCTGTTCTGAGACTGCGTTTGGTGCGAGCCGTTCAGTGTCCCTGGGGGTGTGTTTGCGATGTCCAATCAGCTTGCTGGAATTGCTGACAGGCTAAGCGAGTGATGTGCAGGATAGCCTGAGACAGAGTCAGCTGAGAGCGGAGTTACCGTTATCGGATGTGGCAACTTGTATTTGACTGGTCTCTTGGACGTATTTGAGCAATGCCTTCCTAGCGAGGTGAGTGCTGCAGTGGTACCTCTGGAGCCGGTATGAGACCGGGTGAGTCCTTGGATGATCGCCAGGAAACAGTTATCGTGAGCTGTGCACACAGACGTTAGTTTGTAGAAGTCCGTGTAAGAATTAGTTAGTAAGGCTTCAATCTGAAGGTCTTGTGAGTAGCACAATTTCAGGATAAGTAAAGTGAAATTAAAGTACAGCACCCAACCCTGACAGCAACATAGCGCTGAAGGAACAACTATACAGTGTTCATTCAGTGCTATGTTGTGCGATTGAGAGATCAGCATATTTTTTTTTGACCGGACACGTTTGTAACAATATTTGCTGTAGGTGGTCTGAATTAAAGCTACTGCGCATGCGCGAACGGGAGCGCGCGCTGGAGTACAAGATGTTGAATAGGACAGTAGCGCATGCGCTTTTTGAATAGTAGACGGGTGACGTAGATCCACGGCCACCTAACGGCCAGAATTTCAGTTGGTAGTTTGAAGAACGTGATCAAGAGGGGAAAAAAAAAAAAAAAAAAGGGTTGATTGTTATCAGCTTAAAATATAGCTTTTATACGGCTATAACTTTATTTCTAAGATCATTTCATACAGGTTGATGAATGAAACTCATATTTATTTGTAACATATAATTGAATTCTATTTCAGTATATAGGTAAGTTTACCTTCACTTTAAATTATTTACAAACAGCTTGTGCAATTATGGCATAAATGGTTGTAAATTCTTCTCTGGGATCCCCTTTGTTCAGAAATAGCAGACATATATGACTTTGGCGTTGCTTTTTGGTAATTAGAAGGCCGCTAAATGCCACTGCGCACCACACGTGTATTATGCCCAGCAGTGAAGGGGTTAATTAGGGAGCATGTAGGGAGCTTTTTGGGATAGTTTTAGCTTTAGTGTAGTGTAGTAGACAACCCCAAGTATTGATCTAGGCCAATTTTGGTATATTTTATGCCACCATTTCACCGCCAAATGCGATCAAATTAAAAAAAAAGTTAAATTTTTCTCAATTTTAGGTTTCTCACTGAAATTATTTACAAACAGCTTGTGCAATTATGGCACAAATGGTTGTAAATGCTTCTCTGGGATCTCCTTTGTTCAGAAATAGCAGACATATATGGCTTTGGCATTGCTTTTTGGTAATTAGAAGGCCTCTAAATGCCGCTGCGCATCACACGTGTATTATGGCTAGCAGTGAAGGGGTTAATTATGTAGCTTGTAGGGAGCTTGCAGGGTTAATTTTATCTTTAGTGTAGAGCTCAGCCTCCCACCTGAAACATCAGACCCCCTGATCCCTCCCAAACAGCTCTCTTCCCTCCCCCACCCCACAATTGTCCACGCCATCTTAAGTACTGGCAGAAACTCTGCAAGTACTAAAATAAAAGGTATTTGGCCCTTTTTTAAAAAAAAAAAAAAAGCATATTTACATATGCTGATGTGTATGATCCCCCCTTAGACCCCAACCTCACTGATCCCCCACCTAACAGCTCTCTAACCCTTGCCCTCTGCCTTAATGGGCGCCATCTTGGGTACTGGCAGCTGTCTGCCAGTACCCAGTTTTGCAAAAAATGTGCCTTTTTTAAAAAAAAATAGCCCTTTTCTGTAGTGTAGCTCCCCCCCCCCCCACCAAGACCAACCCACAACCCCTTCCTGATCCCTTAGATTATATTTTAAATATTTAAAATGTCTTATGTTTTATTTACTTTTAACTTTGATTTTCTGTAGTGTAGCGGTTCCCACCCGCTCCCGCCCCATGCACGCGCCCGCCCACCAACCCCCATGCACACGCGCACCCCTGTGGGTCCCGCCCCCCTCCACACACAGCATCGATGGCCGCCCACCCGCCTCCCACGTAAGCTCCCACCCACCTCCCACGTAAGCTCCCACCCACCAACGACACAGAGTGGCTCTCTCTGCATCGGATGGCCAAGGGGGGTTATTGCAGGGTGCCTCCATATCGAGGCATCACTGCAATAACCGGAAAGCAGCTGGAAGCGAGCAGGATCGCTTCCAGCTGCTTTCCAGACCAAGGACGTACGCCACACGTCCTCGGTCATTAACTGCATTTTTTTTTTTTGAGGACGTGTGGCGTACGTCCTTGGTCGTTAAGGGGTTAAACAAGGAGGCTCCTATATAAGTGAAAAATCTATTTAAAAATATTGAAATGCAAATGGATTATATTTGCATACTGTGTATTACCTGCTGATATATGCATACTGGGCATTCACAGTCCCCCAGATAAACTGTACATGTATATGTGAGAATATATACACACACGAATATACGTATGGTGCTGCACACAGAAAAAAACAATTGCATGCAAGGAAAAAAAAAAAAATTAGAGGGAACATTGGGTCAGAGATTGTTTAAAGAGGACAGATTGGGAATGTTGAGTGCTTTATAGGTTAGGCTTCAAATCTTTAATTCTGTGTATGGGGGACCAGAGCAGGGCAACTGCTTACACATGCTCAGTAGGTGCATATAAAATGATTGTGCACATTTAGATAATGTAAGTAAATTGGAAAGTTGTTTAAATTGTGTGCACTGAATCGAGAGTTTAATTTGAATTGTGTTCCTTTAAAGGAACAGTAAAGCCAAATTAATGGTTAATGTTTCAGGTAGAACATGTAATTATAAACAGCTTTTTAATTTACTACTATTATCAAATGTGGGTCGTTTGCTATCCTTAGTTGAAGAGCATATGTACTAGGCTCAGGAACAGCATTCCACTACTGCTAGCTGCCGATTGGTGGCTATGCGTGTATACATTGCTGCTCCTAGGATTACTCAACGAAAGAAACCAAGAAAAACTTGACATTTTAAAAATCAGGTTTGGATTTTAAGCAATATTTTACAGAGACTTTAATTGATAAGTTCTAATATAAATGTTCTGTACTATAACTATGCCATCCTAACACCCTGCATTCCAGCAAGCCACTTCAAAATTAATTGTGAGAGCCAACAGATTTAACTGGCCCATTATGGATTGTAAAGGAGCTAGGCGGCAGCTAGGGAGACCAGAGAGGATAAAGTTGCAGTAGTCGAGGCAGGAAAGGATGAGAGTAAATTAAAATCTTTGTCTCGTGTAAGGAAATGTCTAATTTTAGCGGTTTTTAAAAGGTGGAAGCAGCAGGCTTTAGCCAAGGACTGAATGTGAGGATTGAAAGATCCCCAAGACATCGGGCATGTGAGGTTGGGGTAATAATGGAGTTGTCAACAGTTATAGACATGGGGGGTGGAGATTTTGGAAGGGGGAAATTAAGGAGCTCAGTTTTGGAGAGATTTATCTTGAGGTAGTGAGAGGACATCCAAGATGAGAGACAGTGACACGGGTTAGCAAGGAAGGAGATAGTTCTGGTGCAGAGAGGTAGATTTTGGTATCGTCGACAAATGATAGTGAAACCCGTGGAACTTTTTTTTTTAAGTAACCTAATGAGGACGTGTAGATTGAGAAGGGGACCAAGGGCAGAGCCTTGCGGTACCCCCAACAGAAAGCGGTAACTGGGCAGAGGCTACACTAAAGGTACGGTTAGACAGATAGGAAGAGAACCATGAGAGATGCCGAAGGATATGGAGCAAAACAGGGTGGTCGACAGTATCAAAGGAGGATAAGTAGGTCATTGGTAACCTTAACAATTGCTGTTTCTGTTGAGTGAAGGGGGGGGCAAAATCCAGGATTGCAGTAGGTCAAGGAGGGAGTTTAATGTAAGGAAATGGGATAGACGTGCATATAGTAGCTTTTCAAGAAGCTTTGAGGCAAGAGGTAGTAGGGAAATAGGGCAGTAGTTGGATGGGGAAGTTAGATTGAGAGGTTTTTTGAGAATAGGTGTGACTAATGCATATTAAAGAGAAGTGGGAACTATACCAGTGCTGAGGGAAAGGTTGAATATGTGAGTATAGGGGTAAGAGTAGAAGAGAGGGAGGGGGAGAGGATAGTATACTCTAACAGGGGCAAAAAAGAGCTACATTTATGGCTGTGTGTGTTTTGGAAGATTGTGAGCTTTTAAGGGGGGTGGGAGACCGGTAGTATGTTGAGAGCTGATTTCAGTTCTGATGGTGTCAATTTTGTTGTTGAAGTAGCTGGCAGAAAAGTTGTGGTGGGCGGAGAATCACGTAGTATATGATCGATCTTCTTACCCGATACCATTCTGATGTAAAAAGTGTATACATAATTATAAAGGAGAGATAATGGGTGAATACTACATGGAAATTACTCATTTATTCCTAAAATAAAAACAGAGGTTAAATGATTAATGATTTTGTATTTGGAAAGTGATCAGACAAGTCTAAAACATTTTTACTGCAATTGTTTTTCCAGTAGCTAAACTTTACTCACCCCTTGCCTAATTTGGATGAGCCAATCTAGCCGACGATAGCCCGTCATAACTTAACATAAAAATGAATGTTGCCATTCTTATCTGGTAAAGCCACAATTTTCTGGTTACTCTTTTGAAACGGTACATTCTTGTTTATTACATTGATAACAGAAACCCATGTGACAATTTTACTTTACACCAATAGTGTAACTTGCTACATGTTTAAACCCCCCTCTCCCAAAAAAAAAAGTTGAGCTAATAAACCCACTTGTGAGGACAAAGGGAGGAATGCTAGAATGGCCCTGGGAATGACCCAGACGATGTGCTTGGATGCACTGTTATCTCTACAAAGATGTCAAACGGCCTTGATTTGTGCTGGGCTATGAGGCTCGGTTACTGTTATCTGAAGTTATGTATTTCTGTAATAATGACTCCCTAACACTCCTTTCTACCAATTATATTTTAAATGAGCTTCTTTGTTCTTGCAGAAATACTTTGTAAGATGATGTAGTTATGAACACGTCACTGTTTAACCCCCATATGCTGTAATTATTGCCTCATTCATCTTCTAATAAACAGAACAGCTTTAAGACTGACATGCTGCATGTGTGATTCCTGTTCCCGAGATCTCGTCAGGTGTCAATTCGGCTCCAGGTGAAGGTGTAGGATAAGGCCAAGTGCTGACTGACAACCCCCCCTCTGAAAATAACACCTAACACTGACCTACCAATCTTGTTCTATGCTGGGCTCATAGTTCAAAATAGAGATGTTGAACCTGCCATAAGCATATATTATGTACATTTCAAAAGGAGTTAAGAGGCTGTGTGCTTTACTTCTGTATGAGGAAATGATGTCTGCATTTCAATGAAAAGAATGACTTCAGTAGATTAATAGAATTTTATTTATAAAAAAACAAAACAAAAAAACAAACAACTTAAATTCACATAAAACCAGTTTGAAACAAATGAAATAGTTGGACAGCCAGTCTTATACCAAGAAACAAGGCCCATTGGAGAATATATTTTGGTCCACTGCACCTAAGGGGGGGTTTGAGGGAGAGAAAAAAAAAAAAGTTAAGCAACATTTATTTTCCATTAAATCAACACAATTAGCATGAGTTGTTAGGTCAGTTTTAATTTCGCTTCAAGGTTTTTTTCCATCATGCCTCCTATACAGAGAGAAAACTGCTAGGAGGCACTGTAATTCGGCCTTTTTTGTCATCATTCCCAGCACACTACACAAGACATATGCACAGAGGTTTGTTACTTACAAGTCAAAGCAAGTCCTGCAGACGCTTACTCCTCTTGAGAATTGCCGCTCCAAAATTGTAACAATTTAGATCTGTTTAAAGAGACATTAAACTGCTAATCACAACTATAACAGCATGGTCACTAGACAACATGCTATTTTTCCTCCTTTGCTGCAGCTCTCTTCAAAACTGGCCTACAATGTTTAACCTCTTAAAGGGATACTGAACCCATTTTTTCCTCATGATTCAGATAGAGCGAGCATTTTTAAGCAACTTTCTAATTTACTCCTATTATCAATTTTCAGCATTCTCTTGGTATCTTTATTTGAAAAAGCAGGAATTTAAGCTTAGGAGCCAGCCCATCTTTAGTTCAGCACCCGGGTAGCGAATGCTGATTGGTAGCTAAAATGTAGCCAACAAGAAGGTGGGCTGGCTCCTAAGCTTATGTTCCTGCTTTTTCAAATAAAGAAACTAAGAATGAAGAAAAATAGTATAGAAAGAATCTCAAACTATATTCATTATGTTATGATTTAGGAACACCTCAAGTCTAGGTTTCAAAGTAATTAATAGCAAACAAACCAAATACTATAGCGATGGAATTACTGTTTTAATGGTAACATTTGCCTTGACAAAATTACACTAAAGTGTATATTTGGAGTGCTGGAAAATAAAAAATTGTGTGCATCAAGTGAGCATACAAGCATAAGTGATTGTATATATACACAGTCAAACGTGACTGTTACTACACTGTAGCTGGATAGTCACATGTCATGCACTGCTGCAAGAAAAGAGGTTCCAAGATGGCCCCAGTATGAAGAGTAAGCAACTATAACTTTAAATTGTTAAAAATGGGAGAACTGCTTTGAAGACAGCTACACGCACAGGAGGAAACATAGCATTGATAACTAACCATGCTATTGTAATTGTATCCAACAGCTAAACGTCCTTTTAAGTACTGCAACGTGTAGTACCTGAAAAACAAATTATGTACAAGTTTTAGATAACCATTTGGCTTAACAGCTGATTAACAGTTTAAAATTCTGTGCCTAAGTAACAAAAACGCACATATACGACTGGTTTAAAAAGAAGTCTCCACACTAGTTGGTGAGGTTTCTGCAGATTTATTTCCCACACTATCACTCAAAATAAGACAAGATGCCAGGGTCAGTTGTGTTTTCGCTTCAAGGGGATTTGTCATTATGCCTTCCTGTAGAGAATAGACTGCTCAGAAAAGCACTGCAATTCGGCCTTTTATGTCATCATTCCCAGGCATTTAAAAACAAAAACAACCCCTCCAAATTAAACTAAAATTATTAAATAAATAGATAAAGAATGAGGTAATAAAGCACTGCAACACAAAGGGACAGTAAATGCCTTGTAACATAATCAGCCAGTCTTAAAGGGATACTAAACCTTTTCTTCCCCTTTCATGATTCAGATAGAGCATGCAATGTAATTTTAGGAGCCAGACCATTCTTGTTTAGGCACCCTGGGTAGTGATTGTTGATTGGTAGCCAAGTGTAGCCACCAATTGCTACCCACAGTGCTTAACCAAAAATGGGCCAGCTCCTAAAATTACGTTCCTGCTTATTTAAATAAAGATACCAAAAGAACAAAGAACAATTAATAGGAGTTAAATTAGAAAGTTGCATGCTCCATCTGAATGGAAAAAAAAATATAAGTTTAGTATCCCTTTAACATTTTAAAACAAACATCTTTCTCTGCATTTTTTTATACCCAAACGCCACTCACATTTGCATTTAGGAGTAGCAAAATTAGGCTTTAGACTACCAGGGTAACAACTGTGTTAGTATGAACTATATCTATATGCAGTTTGATTAAAGCCAATTAGAGACTTATCGCCTTCAGAAGTCGGCATGGTCCATTTCAAGTCTTGTGAATAAGAAAATTGCTAAATTTTCAGAGCCAATATTACATGAAAATCGGGGGTTGGGGATAAACATATTGCAAAGTTGTTTCATTGCACATAAAAATCTCAAGGTGTTAAATGTGCCTTTAAAGTCATTGTAAGGTTTAATGAATTAATGCCCAGTATCTAAAAATAATCAACAGGGGCACTTTCATTCATTAAAAACTTTACAAAAGAAGCTTCATTTTAAGATATTTGCCACTGAATTATGGTAAACATACTGCCGTTCCTCAGCCCGCATCTCCTACCTTTTAGCAGATCAATGACGAATCCGGCTTCCACCAATCATCGCCTGTCCACGAGCTGGACTCCAGATGGGGCACGCAACGATTGGAGGAAGTCAGATTAGTCATGGATCATCTATGATGGGCGGAGGAACGGCAGTAGGTTTACCATAACTTAGTGGTATTTTTTTTTTTTTTTTTAAATGAAGCATCTTTTGTAAAGTTGAATGAATTAAAATTAAAGTGCCCCTGTTTATGATTTTTTAGATACTGAGCATTCATTAAACTTTACAATCACTACATTCTAGATTTCTAACAGCTTTGTAGAATTACCATACTATAAAAAAAAAAAAAGAGAAAAGTATTTTTTTTTTTGTTTAATTCCCTCCAACAGACTTTCAAAACTATGCTTAAACATTTTTCTATAAAGTCATGACACATTTTGCTTGACTTTCCATGATCAATGTTAAAAGCTAGACTTAAAATTCCAGCAACCATTAGATAGAATTGTATTGCTGGCACCTACCATTTTGGATTATTTATTCCTACTATTAAAAGTTAGGAAGTTACATTTTACAAGACATGGAATGAGGAAACACGCAACTGATAAAGATGTAGCTATATACACTAAGGAGGCGTAAAACATGCATCTTAGCTGTACAAACCCTTGTTAATTTTGTGGTGAACTACTGAAAGTCTGTTAAGGGAAGAACATACTCAAAACTCTATTGCGCCACTTGCTGGCATTCACCAACAGCATGGCGGGCCGGTGTTCTGAATTGGAGTTCTCGACAGAACACCGGACCAAAAGTAAGCCTTTTCAATCTAAGACTATTTAGATGCTGTACTTTAAATTTCAATAAGCGTTATGGCACATTGTAATGAAGAAAAATTAAAGACTGTTGTACCCCGACGCATGGCGGTATCACGCTGAGACACTGCAGATTGTTGCAGCCCATAACGAGATAAAGTAGCCAACAGCTTAGCAAGGAGTAAACTATTTGCTAGAAACGTCAGTTAACATAAAATAGTATTATTACTAGCCACAAAAATAATTGATTCTGTATTTTAAAAACAGAATAACCGAGTAGCATACAATTAAAGGAAGCAGAAACTAATACCATATAAATAAACACATGTAATCACTCACCAGTCTATCATGCAGGTCGCCATTTTACAACAGCTGCGTCACGTGGTTAAGGATGAATAATGTTTCGCTATATATAGGGTTGGGCGAGCTCATTTGTCTTATAGCCCAATAAAACTAATATATACGCGATGGTTCATATTGTGTTCGTTTTAAGATACCGCAAAACTATGAATCCATAGAAATACTGTTGAACTTTTATGCAAACCTGGCTCACCTAACACCACCCGCCCAAAAACAATGGTTTCGGCCATCTGATTCAAGCGGAAGTTCACGCGTTTGTACTGTGTACATTATACCATCATTCGCTACAGACCAGAAGCTACAACAGTACAAACGCGTGAACTTCCGCTTAGTAGAATCAGATGGCCGAAACCATTATTTTGGGCAGGTGGTGTTAGGTGAGCCAGGTTTGCATAAAAGTTCTACAGTATTTCTATGGATTCATAGTTTTGCGGTTTCTTAAAACGAACACGATATGAAATGCATCGCGTATATATTAGTTGTATTGGACTATAAGTGTATTTCCCCCCAATAGACAAATGAGCTCGCCCAGCCCTATATAGAGCGAAACAGTATTCTTCCCTAACCTAAACCTACGTGACGCAGCTATTGTAAGATGGCGACCTACATGATAGACTGGTGAGTGATTGGTAAGCTTCGGTTTATACAAAATATAGGTTAGTAGCTTTTAATAGATGATTATTATACAAAATATGGGATTATTGAGTAACGAAAAAAGTCAAAAACAGTAATCCTTTAAATAACTTTGTGCCTGAACACAGTGTTATCTATATGGCCCATGTGTACTTTCTCTCTTTGTGTTGAAAAGAGATTTAAAAAGCCTGTGATAAGAGGCAGCCCTCAAAGGCTTAGAAATTGGCATATGAGCCTACCTATGTTTAGTTTAAACTAAGAATACCAAGGGAAAAATGCAAATTTTATGGTAAAAGTTATTGGAAAGTTGATTAAAATTAAAAGTCCTATCTGAATAATTAAAGTTTAATTTATACTAGACTGTCCCTTTAAGCTGTTGGGTACTTTACTCGTTCTGGGCTGCAACAATCTGCAGCATCTCAGTGTGATACCGGCAGTGATTGCCATGCGCTAGGGTGCAAGTTTTTTTTTTTCATTTTTCTTCCTTCGAATGTCCCTTAAAGGGACAGTGAAGTATAAATTAAACTTTCATTATTCAGATAGGAATTTTAATCGACTTTCCAATTTATTTTTATCAAACTTGCTTTTTTTTCTTGGTATTCTTAGTTTAAACTAAACATAGGTAGGCTCATATGCTAATTTCTAAGCCTTTGAGGGCTGCCCCTTATCACATGCTTTTTAAATCTCTTTTCAACACAAAGACACGTGGGCCATATAGATAACACTGTGTTCAGGCACAGGGGGTTATTTAAGATCTAGCACAATACAATGCTAAATTTAAGACAATAGATAGTAAACAGTCAGTCATGTGATCAGGGGGCTGGAAGAAGGTTCCTAGATACAAGGTAATCACAAAGGTAAAAAGTATATTAATATAACTTAGTTATGCAAAACTGGGGAATGAGTAACAAAGGGATTATCTATCTTTTAAAACAATAACAATTCTATGGTTGACTGTCCCTTTAATGGTTATGAAAGTGCAGTATCTAAATAGTCTTAAAGGGACACTAACCCCAATTTTTTTTCTTTCATGATTCAGATGGTGCATGCAACTTTCTAATTTACTTCTATCAATTTTCTTTGTTCTCTTGCTATCTTTATTTAAAAAGCAGGAGTGTGATGCATAGGAGCCAGCCCATTTTTATATTTTTGAGAACCTGGGTTATGCTTGCCTCCAATAAGCAAGCGCTATCCATGGTGTCCCTTTAAGTTGAAGAGGATTTCTTTTAGTATGGCCCGTCATGTTAGTGAATGCCAACAGGTGGCGCTCTAGAATTTTGAGTATGTTCTATCCTTACCAGACTTTCAGTTCACCCATGTAATGAGTTGTACTGCTAAGATGTATGTTTTACTCTTATGGGCCTCCTTAGTGTATGTAGCTATATCTCATCAGTTGAGTGCTTATAATTCCTTGTCTTGTAAAATGTAACTTCCTAACTATTAATAGTAGGTAATAAATAATCCATAATGCTAGGCACCAGCAATAAAATTCTATCTAATGGTCTCTGGGATTTTAAGTCTAGCTTTAAACATTGCTCATGGGGCACTTTAATTCATTAAACTTTAGAAAAGATGCTTCATTTTTAAAATATTTACCACTGAGTTATGGTAACCGTACCTTCGCCCTCATCTCCTACTTTTTAGCAGATCAATGACTAATCCACCTTCCTCCAATCATTGTGTGTCATCACTTAAAGGACCAGTCAACACTGTACATTTGCATGATAAGAAGACAATGCAATAGCACTTAGTCTGGACTTCAAATGAGTAGTAGATTTTTTTAAAATAAATTGCAAAGTTTTGTCTATTTCCACTCCCCCTGTATCATGTGACAGTCATCAGCCAATCACAAATGCATATACGTATATGCTTTAAATTCTTGCACATGCTCAGTAAGAGTTGGTGACTCAAAGTATAAATATAAAGACTGTGCACATTTTGTTAATGGAAGTTAATTGGAAAGTTGTTTAAAATTGCATGCTGTATCTGAATCATGGAGTTTAATTTTGACTTGAGTGTCCCTTTAAAGGGACAGTATACACTCATTTTCATTTAACTGCATGTAATAGACACTACTATAAAGAATAAGATGCACAGATACTGATATAAAAATCCAGTATAAAACTGTTTAAAAACTTACTTAGAAGCTGTCAGTTTAGCTCTGTTGAAAAGGTAGCTGGAAAGCCCACTGCAAGTGACAAATAAGACACTCCCCCCTCCCCCTTCTTTTGCATATGAAAAGACCCTTTACACAAACAGGAGCAAGCTGGAGAAGGTAACTGACGGTATTCACATAAAACTTTGGGGCTTGGTTAGGAGTCTGAAAATCAGATCAATGTTATTTAAAAATAAGCAAAACTATACATTTATTTAAAAAAAAAAAACTTTATGGGCTACATAAATAGATCATCTACAAAACATTTATGCAAAGAAAAAATGAGTGTATAATGTCCCTTTTTAAAAGGCACATTTCTGTTATGTGCAATGAAACAACTTTGCAATATGTTCACCCCCCATTGTCTTGTAATCTTACCTCTGAACATTAAGCAATTTCATATTCACAGGACATGAAATGCACCATGCTGACTTCTGAAGGCAATATGTCCATAATTGGCTTTAAAGGGACAGTATAAACAAAAAAAATATGGGCTAATTTTAATAAAACGTGATGTATACAAAGCTTACAATTGACGTGCATTAGTTCTTTTGCTTCAAAAAATGAGGAAAAAACTTGCAGTGGTTTCACTGCATATGGAGACAATCGTCCTACAAACTAGTTTCTACCTCACTCCCTAACTAGTGTTTACTGACGGCGCTCTTGCTGGAGCTATCTGTGTAATGTAGTTTGCACATAGCATAAAAACAGCGCAGGAAGATTATATTTTTTTACTAAACACAAATAAATCTGAAAAAATACTTTGTCCCTTTTAACTCATAAAACTAGTTTAATGCACCGCTAATAATGTGGGTTACTAGTAAATATCTAAAGCAGCTAAAGGGACAGTCTACCATTGAATTGTTATTGTTTTAAAAGATAGATAATCCCTTTATTACCCATTCCCCAGGTTTGCATAACCAGCACTGTTTTATTAATATAATTTTACCTCTGATTACCTTGTATCTAGGAACCTTCTTCCAGCCCCCTGATTACATGACTGACTGTTTTTATTATCTATTGTCTTGCAGTTAGCATTGTGTTGGGCTAAATCATAAACAACTTTCTGTGTCTGAACAGTGTTATCTATATGGCCCACGTGTACTTTCTGTCTTGTGTTGAAAAGAGATTTAAAAGGCATGTGATAAGGGGCAGCCCTCAAAGGCTTAGAAATTAGCATGTGAGCCTACCTAGGTTTAGTTTAAACTAAGAATACCAAGAGAAAAAAGCAAATTTGATGATAAAAGTAAATTGGAAAGTTGATTAAAATTAAGACATGTCCTAGCTGGATAATGAAAGTTTAACTTTGACTACTGTCCCTTTTAATATGTTCTAAACACTAATAGTCTAGGAGGTTGCTCTATACAAACATCAGATGCAGAGATAAATAAAGTGTTTAAACTCACAGCTAATTTTGCTCTCTGCAGGTATTCCACTACCCCAGGAGGGGGGAAGGGGAGTGGAATTCCTGCAGAGATACAACTACCAGGCTACTCTAAATATGGTAAATGTGGGTGGATTGTGGCTATAGGAAATGCATAAAAAGATGTTAATTAGTTTTAATAATGATATATATATTTTTTTTTATCTTTTTTTTTTTTTTTTTTTTCCTGATTCAGATAGTTCATGCAACTTTCTTGGTATCTTTTTGAAAAATCAGGAATATGTGCTTAGGGGCCGGCCCATTTTTTGGGTTCTGAACCCTGGGTAGCGATTGGTGGGTACAGTTAGTTACCAATCAACAATCACTACCCAGGGTGTTGAAACAAAAAATCTCTGGCTCCTAAGCTTTACGTTCCTGCTTTTTCAAATAAAGATTCATAGAAATTAATCGGGAGTGAATTAGAAAGTTGCATGCTCTATCTGAATCATGAAAGGGAAAAAATGGGTTTAGTATCCCTTTAAGACTTGGTTGATATGTTGCAAGGTGTTTAAATTGCTTCATTACCTCATTCTTTGTAATATTTAATACTTCTAGTTTAATTTGGAGTGATATTTTATTTTTAAATGCCTGGGAATGATGACATAAAAGGCCGAATTGCAGTGCTTTTCTGAGCAGTCTACAGGAAGGCATAATGACAAATCCCCTTGAAGCGAAAACACAACTGACCCAGGCATCTTGTCTTATTTTGAGTGATGGTGTGGGAAATAAAACTGCAGAAACCTCACCAACTAGTGTGTAGACTTCTTTTAAACCAGTCTTATATTTGTTTTTTGGGGGGGTTGTGGTTTTTTTTTTTTTTTGTGGGGCTGAATTTAAAACTGGTAATCGGCTATAAGGCCAAAATGTCTAAAACTTGTACATAATTTGTTTTACAGGTACTACACGTTGCAGTACTTAAAAGGACATTTAGCTGTTGGGTACAATTACAATACCATGGTTAGTTATCAATGCTATGTTTCCTCCTGTGCATGTAGCGGTCTTGAAATCAGTTCTCCTGTTTTAGCAATTTATAGTTAATTGCTTACTCTTCATACTGGGGCCATCTTGGAGCATTTGTTCTTGTAACCATGTAACATGCAGCACTGCACTTTTAACAGAGCAGTTAGGTTTACAGCTCTCTTGACAGCTGTGACAGGCAGGTACAGTGATCTCATATCAGAAATGACAAACCATTATTTGTAAATAAAGGCTTGTTTTTTTTTGTTTTTTTTTTAACCCCTTCCCTTTTCTCACTGAGTATTTAGGTCAATCAGTTTTAAATCTCCCCCCACCCCCTCAAACAAAAGGGTTAAACTAAAATGTCAAATAGCTCTGGGTAAATACCATGGGTGTCGACTTTCTCCAAATATACACTTTTTTGTGTAATTTTGTCCAAGCATGGCAAATGTTACAAATTTAAACAGTAATTCCGTCCCTATCATATGTTTGCTATGAATTACTTTGAAACCTAGACTTGGTGTTCCTAAAGCCTAACATAATGAATAGATTTTGAGGTATTCTTTCTATACTAGATTTGTAGAAATGGTTTTAAAGGAAAGTGTAGTGGGGGGTAGCTCCCACATTCAGTATTTTATATAGATATCTGGTACTAAAGAAATCCCTGTCAAAACAAACTGTATGGTTGCACTTAATAAGATAACGGGATAATTATTGTGAAATCAATAGAGCATAAATTAGCTGTCATTTTAAGCACATAATCTGGGGGAAAACACTTAAAGGGATGTTGAACCCAAAAAAATTATATTTTGTGATTCAGATAGCGCATGCAACTTTCTAATTTACTCCTATTTTATTTTTTCTCCGTTCTCTTGGTGTCCTTTTTATTTGAAAAAGCAGGAACATAAGCTTAGCGCTTACATTTTAGCTACCCAGGTGTTGAACCAAAGATGGGCTGACTCCTAAGCTTTAAATTCCTTTTTCGAATGAAGATTATTGATAATAGGAGTAAATTAGAAAGTTGCTTAAAATCAGAATCCTGAGAGGAGAAAAAATGGCTTCAGTATCCCTTTAAGGGGTTAAAAATTGTAGGCTGGTTTTGAAGAGAGCTGCAGCAAAGGAGGAAAATAGCATGTTGTCTAGTGACCATGCTGTTATAGTTGTGATTAGCAGTTTAATGTCTCTTTAAACAGATCTAAAATGTTACAATTTGGAGCGGCAATTCTCAAGAGGAGTAAGCGTCTGCAGGGCTTGCTTTGACTTGTAAGTAACAAACCTCTGTGCATATGTCTTGTGTAGTGTGCTGGGAATGATGACAAAAAAGGCCGAATTACAGTGCCTCCTAGCAGTTTTCTGTATAGGAGGCATGATGGAAAAAAAACCTTGAAGCGAAATTAAAACTGACCTAACAACTCATGCTAATTGTGTTGATTTAATGGAAAATAAATGTTGCTTAACTTTTTTTTTTTTTCTCCCCCCTCAGGTGCAGTGGACCAAAATATATTCTCCTAATGGGCCTTGTTTCTTGGGATATGACTGGCTGTCCAACTATTTAATGTGTTTCAAACTGTTTTTATGTGAATTTAAGTTGTGGGGTTTTTATTTTAAATAAAATGTAGTGTGCAACTATTTTCATAATCTATTAATCGTCGTGTTTTTTTTTTTGTGTGTTTCTTCAATTAATCGGATAAAAAAAAAAAAAAAAAAAATCCTATATTTAAAATAAAATCCACATACTGAGGATTACAAATATAAAACTTCAGACTGAAAATTTACATTACCAGCTATTATCAGTTATTTGTAGAGCGCCAATTGGTACCGCAGCGCTAAAGACATGGGTCTAATATGCAAGTTGACAGTTATGAGACAAAGGGATAGAGGGCCCTGCCAAGAAGTTTCACTGTTGTAAACCTTTTCTTGAAAGTGATCTATAAAGTTAGGGAAAAAAATATCTTATCGTACATACTACAATTGATTAAAAATAGTCAAGAGCTAAGGACTATATATCACTAACAGTACAAAGCCTTACACATTTAGCTATACAGTACATATAGTGCTAGATTTATCAACGCTGGGACATACAGGGGCGCGTATACGTGCCCCTGTACATCTCAGCTCGCCAATAACATTGAACACAAGCGCAATCCTGCCCGCACACAGCCAATCGCGCGCGGGCAGGAGCTGTCAATCTCCTCGGTCGGACTCGACAGAGGAGATTGAATTTTGCCACAGTAGAGGTGGCGAAGATGTTAGGGAAGTAGCGGTCTGGTGACCGCTGCTTGATAAATCGCGGCGAGCAAGTTCTTGTGAGAACTTGCTGCCGCAGGGGCTTGATAAATCTATCCCTATAGTCGGCAATAGCAAGCGATCTGCTAATAATTGGGCAAACCGATAATAGTGTACATCCATTCCAATAACAAATCCCATCAATCTAGGCTAGGTGTAAATAACAAGTTCAACACTATATCATGTAAAGCATAGTCCTAAATCCCCTTTATTAATATAAACAATCCAAATGACTCCTATTTTATTTCTGTGTAGCACATAAGCCAGGAGTAGTTGTAAACTTAAACTGTTCTGAAAAAGTAAATGTCTGTAGACATAACCATAAAACACAATACCATGTGCAGGAGTTCAGTGGAGAGAAGCAGCTGGTGCTGTGAAAACTACTTGCCAGACAACTGATCTATTATAAGATTTCTTGACAATTATTTTCACAATCTATTATATCTATTTGTTGCAGCTAATTGATAAAATTCTATAAATCTACAGAAGTCAGCCCTGTCATTGACATGCAGACACAATTTCCTCATATACAGAAGTAAAACAAATGCATATCCTGTTTAACTAATTTTGAAATGTACATTGTAACAGACATACAACAGACTATATTCATGGACTGGTCAACTTTAAAGGGACAGTCTAGTATAAAAAAACTTTCCTTATTCAGATAGGACTTAATTTTAATCAACTTTCCAATTTACTTTTATCAAATTTGCTTTTTTTCTCTTTGTAGTCTTAGTTTAAACTAAACATAGGTAGGCTCATATGCTGATTTCTAAGCCTTTGAGGGCTGCCTCTTATCACATGCTTTTTAAATCTCTTTTCAAGACAAAGTACACGTGGGCCATAAAGATAACACTCTTCAGGCACAGGGGCTTATTTAAGATTTAGTGCAACACAATAGATAATAAACAGTCAGTCATGTGATCAGGGGGCTGGAAGAAGGTTCCTAGATAATCAGAGGTAAAAAGTATATTAATATAACTGTTGGTTATGCAAAACTGGGGAATGGGCAATAAAGGGATTATCTCTTAAAACTAACAATTCTATGGTAGACTGTCCCTTTAAGACACGGTTTGCTCCAATATTAGTGCTTTTTGGACAAATTGGGAACTCCACCATGCTGTTTGTTTTAAAATAAGTTGTATGTAACCTGTAAAAAAAAAAAAAAATTCTGTAACAATGTATCAGGTGCAGAGGGTCTGGAGGATGATTGAATCAGCAGGACTTGAATTCATTATCTCCTAGACACTGAGGCACCAGGGTGTGACGCTACATACTGAGAAAAGTGATTCCCTCTGCTGGGATCTATATGTTTTGCAGTTGGTACACAAAGTTATTCTGTCTACACCCTTCATCTGGTACAGGCTGATGTTTGGGTGAAAGGGTGATTGTTAGGTTTACCCTGGGATAATGAGGCGGAGAAGTGTCAGTGGAATACTCTTACTGAGTAAGAGCCGTTGCATACATAATATATGCTTATGGCAGGTCCAACTTCTATGCAGGGCTCACTGTTTGAAATAGAGAACAGGATTATTGGTAGGTCAGAACAGCCAGCCATTGGCAGCTAGATGCATATGCCACTCCTAATTATCTCAGAAGATACAATGTTTTGTCCCTCACAAGTGGGTTTATTAGTTCAATTTAAAAAAAAAAATGTAGAAAGGTATACTAGTTATTAAATGCCCTAATTATTGTTAAGTAAAATTGTCACATGGGTGGTTATCAATGTGGAATTTAATCACTGCTTAATAAAATATATATATATAATCCATGTATATGGGAAAAAATGTCTTAAACAAAGATGTACTGTTTCAAAACGGTAACTAGAAAATAGTGGCTTTTGCAATTTTCAGAACTGAAAGCACTCTAGACTGCTACATATCTTTTTGTAATTGGCTTTACTAGATGAGAATGGCAACATTCATTTTATGCTAAAGCTATGACAGGCTATTGTGGTCAGCTAGATTGGCTCATCCAACTGAGGCAAGTGGTGGGTTAGCTACTGGAAAAACAATTGCAGTAAAAAGATGTTTGTTTAGACTTGTCTGATCACTTTCTAAATAAAAAATCATTTACTTTTTAAACATTAGTTTGTTTTTTGTTTGTTTTAGCTCTGTTTTACTTGTAGAATACCACACCAGGCAGCTACAACAATTAAATACTTAAAATGAGAGAGGTCATAATTGAAATGTGCATTTTTGCATTGTGTCCGTTAACAGAAGTGCTTCTAGTAACTTTTTTTTAAAAAATATTTATTTATAACCAGTAGTGTACAGTACAAATAAGAAAACACACTTCATCATTTGCGCCATGCAGGGCCAGAATAAAAGTTAAATCAAATGAAATTACATCACTGATCAGCACAATTACATAGTTCTTAACCAATCAGAAGCCCTTCGTATCTTGTAATCACTACTGGATTTTCATACCAATTTTACTGCAAACATCTAGCACAAACTCTAGACAAGACAAAATGAAGATAAGAGAACAACACAAAGCAAAAAAAGCCAGACAAAGCCAAACAAAACAAAACGAGAAAAAGGAGGAACTTTTACTTGTCTATCTTTAGTACGGCTCCAACTTAAAGGGACAGTTTACTCAAAAAATTTCTCCCCTTTAATTTGTTCCCAATGATCCACTTTACCTGCTGGAGTGTATTACATTGTTTACAAGTAGCTCCTTTACCCTTATATTGGCATTTGAAATTGTTGATTTAGCATGTGGTATCCCCACCTATTCAGAAAGTTTGTGGCCGCGCGTACCAGCTATAGATAAGCTTTGTAAACACAGCCAGCAGAAGAAATTACACTCCCAGTGTGATAAAGCAGAGATAAGATAATAAAATGCTGATTTTCCATTGTTCTCTCAAAGTATTGGTGATTGTTTTAAGGACAGATATAAGCTAAAGAAGCAGGTATATGTGCACAATGTGATACAGTAATGAGATCTGATTATACCTACAAGCTCAACCTATTTTATTAGGCTGTGGCTTCAAAACACAAAATCAGAGCTTTAATATACACAAATAAACCATAAAAAGCTAATGTTCATACATTTTTTTTACTCTACAGTTGGTAAAAAAAAGCAATTGTAAACACATTAAGGGAAAAACTATTTTACAGTATACTGTCCCTTTTAAATAATTCCTACCCTAACCTCCATCCACTGATACGGTATCCTTTCTTCTAGGACCAAATTTAAGAAAGATACCAAATTTAAGGGGGGAATGGAATTGCCTTTGTGTGTCTAATGGCTACTCCAAAATTAATTTAGCCATTTATTGAAATATTTCTTGAGATTTGTCTCATTTCTTAGTTTATTGTCATATAACTCGATTCTCATTTGTAGATGAATTCATTCACCAATTATAGGGGCTCTTCTTAATTTCCTCTTTTTAACTATTAAGTTTCGTGCTGCCATTATTGCGGTATTAGCTAACTGCCACTCTCCTGACCCTGTCAAACCTTGATAAAGGAAAAAATCATATTTGCGGTAAGTTCAATCCGTGTCCCCATATGTTTATTTAACCAATAATTGACCTTACCCCAAAATTGCCTGATTTTGGGACATAACCACAAACAGTGTAATAGGTCCGCACTTCCAGCCCTACATTTATAGCAACAGATTTTCGGGTCTTCACGTGCCCATTTATTTAGTCTATCAGGAGTTAAAGAATAATTGTTAATAATTCTCCAATGGGTTTCCCTCCAACTAATTATTGTTGTTGCTGACATACTTAAACTTATACTTTTCATAACCTCTTCTTCCTGTATATTTGGAGTATATTTTTGAAGCTTCTCCGTGATTTCCCTTATGTGATTAGACCCTAATTTAGCAAATAGTATATTATACCAGTATGATAGTGATCTAAAACCTGCTTTATATAGTTTAAAGGGCCACTAAACCCAAAATCTTTCTTTCATGATTCAGATAGAGAATACAAATTTAAACAACATTACAATGTACTTCTATTATTTATTTTGCTTAATTTTTTAGATATCCTTAGTTGAAGAAAAAGCAATGCACATGGTTGAGCCAATCACACAAGGCTTCTATGTGCAGCAACCAATCAGCCGCTACTGAGGATATCTAGATATGCTTTTCAGCAAAGAATATCAAGAGAATAAAACAAATTAGATAATAGAAGTAAATTAGAAAGATGTTTAAAATTGCATTCTCTTTCTAAATCATGAAAGAAAAAATTTGGGTTTCATGTCCCTTTAAGTCCTGCCTCTAGCTCTTGTAGATTCCATCCTAGTGCACTTGATTGGGACAACGTTGTAATAAAACTTCTGGCTTGCAGATAAGCATAAAAATTCTTTTGAGGTAAATGAAATTTCTTTGATATCTCACTATAGAGTTATACTTTATTTGTACCTGCTATCAAGAGCTGTGTAAAGAATGAAATTCCTTGCGTATACCATTCTCTAAAAAACTATATTGTATTGCCCCAGAGAAAAATCAGGGGTTCCTATAATCGGAAGATATCCAGATTTTCTATAGTCCACCCCCATTATATTACAATATTTTTGCAAAGCCAAAATAATATTTGAAATTGTTGAAATCTGGTTAATGTTCTCTGGTAATTTATCTATCCCATATTCTATCAATATCAACCAATCTATCCCATATTTTAACATCGCTATCCAATTATAATAGCGTATATTTGGCAAGGCCATGCCCCCATATTTTTTAGGTATAGTTAATCTGTCTATGGATATCCGTGGTCTCATCTTGCCCCAAATAAACTTGGTACATGCCTTATTATATTTAATAATATCTTGCCTTGAAATAATGGCAAGTTTTGGAGCAAAAACAAGACGCGGAAAGACGATTGTCTTGATAAGCATAGTTTTAGCTGAAAGGGAGAGAATGCATATTCCATATCTGCAACTCAGTGTGAAAATTAGAAAAATAATTAGCATAATTAAGATTATACCAACCACGTAGGTCATTTCCCAAATATCTGATATGCGCCACTTCCCTATACGGGTGTTCACTATAGCTGTTTTCGTTTTTATTAATCCATAAGATTTCCGACTTTCTGGATATTAACTTTATACCCTGTAAATTTGCTGAACTGATTAATAATCTCCAGACTCATTGGAATGCTTAGTCTGGAATTGCTAAGAAAGAGGATAACATCGTCCGCATATGAGATAACCACCTTATGGTCTCCTAATTTAATACCCGCTAATTTCTCTCTAAAATATATTGCAAGAGGCTCGAGTGCGATATTAAAAAGGAGTGGGGATAATGGGCATCCCTGCCTGGTCCCTTTTTGTAAAGTTATGTGGTGTCAATTTGATTAAATTTACCAAGTTACCCGAAAATCCAAACTGTAATAGGGTGTTGTTCATATGGTCCCAGATTATGGAATCAAATGCCTTTTCTGCGTCTATTGTAATTAAGGCAAGATCTGTTTTATCATGTATTCCTGTTTTATATAGCTTATTATGGCAGTGCTCAATGGTTAATAATACCCTACGTATATTCCTTGCTACATTCCGCCCCGGCATAAAACCAGTCTGGTCTGGGTGAATTATATCTCCTATAGACTTCTTGAGCCTATCAGCAATAATATCCATTAAAAGCTTGTAATCGTTATTAAGTAGCGATATGGGTCTATACGAACCCATATCCTCTGGCTGTTTGCCCTTTTTATGAATCAAAGTAATAACTGAATCCGTAAAATATAGTGATTGCATTCTATTTTGTACAAAATATAGATTGAATAGCTCTGACAAAAAATCAACTATTTCTATTTTCAAAATCTTATACCATTCTGCTGAGATACCATCCGGGCCTGGTGCTTTCCCGATCTTTACTCTTTCTATAGCATCCTTAACTTCCTCTACGGATATTGGTAAGTTCAATTGGACCAATTTCTCCCTATCAATTTTTGAAAGCTTAATCTTTTTCCAGAAAATCTCTTTTGCATTTATGTCTAAATCCCCTTGGGCATAAATATTCTGATAATATTTAAAAAAAGGCCTCACGAATTTCCGTTGTTTTAGTGTATATTTTATTGTCATGCCTTATTGTCATAATCCTGTTTTTATTTTTCCTGAAATTTCTGATTTTGGTCAAGTGTTTAGCTGATATACCCTGTGGTCCCTGCCAATAGTGACTATTCTTGATATCGTCCAGAGCCCATTTTTTTGTTAAAAAAAAAGTCTCGCTCTGTTCTAGCCTTCCTATACTTGTCCCACGAAATCCTATCTGGTCTTATAATATATTTTCTATATGAGTTTTTCAGCTGATTCGCTAATTGTAGCTCCCTATTAACCATCTTTCTTTTCAATCTTACCATATATTGTTTGATTTCCCCTCTCATGACCGCTTTACCCGCTTCCCAAAAGGTTCTATTTTACTCCTATACGTACTATTTAGCTCAGAGTATTCCCGCCACCTCTGCAATAGCCAGTTACAAAAACCTAGGTTGTTAACCATATATCCTGGAAATCTAAAGGTATTTCTATTTGTTCCCTCTTGGTCATTAAGATCTAATTTTAAAGTTATAATAGCATGGTCTGATAAGAAAAAATCTGTAATTTCGGATTTTATATCTAGCTTTGATACACTTTCATCTATTAAAAACAAATCAATCCTAGAAAAATTCCTGTGTGATTTGGATTCACAGGAAAATTCTCTTGTGTCCGGGTGTTGGACTCTCCAAATATCTTTCAATTTTAGAGTTTTACAAAACTCTCTAAAGAAACTCGCCTCTCTTTTATATTTCCCTGCGCTTTTCTTTTGCAAGAACCTATCTATCTCTGGATATAGGACCATATTAAAATCCCCTGCTAAAATCAAATTTTGACCTAGGTAGGGGACTAATTAATCTTTAAGTTTATTCCAAAATTCTTTATCAAGTTCATTTGGACCGTATATATTACATATTGTCCAGATTTTGGCGTCAATTTTGATTTGTACAATTAGGAACCGACCAGCTATATCTGCGTCAGTGCTGATTATGCTGTATGATAAGTTTTTATTTATCAATAGGGCTACACCACACTTTATTTTTATTTATTTTTATTTATTTTTTTATATATTTATTGATATAAACCATGAGGGGTACAGAAAAAAGAAAAGGGCAAGAAAAATAAACAAGGAGGGTATTTTACATGACGAATATGCATATTTAAAAATTATAAATTAACATTTTCCGGCTAGTAGCATAATAACATAGACCTTTCCTGCTAAATTATACTCCAGCCAATTAACCATAAACTTGCATAAAGACATTAAGTGCTAGCTCAATCCTTCAGATCCTATACCTTCCTTAATAACACAGAGATAAAATAATTCCTTCCCTACATGGAAAATATATTATTGTATGCTGTTCAAACAGCATAATATAAGCAATGAGAGAAAAAAAAAAGAAAGAGAAAAATAGAGAGAAAAAAAAAGGAAAAGGGAGAAAATCATATTTACAGTGTGCTCAGACTTCTCTTATACAGCGCTTAATAGACCAAAGGTAACTCTTCTCTAATTATGGCATTCATTACATACTCTGTAAATCTAAGTGGATAGATCATTTTCTTTTGCATATCCAATGGCTGTGAGTATATAAATATTTCCCATTTTTTAAAGAATCTATCAACTTCCTTAGTTTTATCTATCTCCAATAGACATTGTTCTATCGTCATTAGTTTAAAAATATGATTCTTTACTTCCGATACAGCAGGCAATTTTTTCGAGATCCATGTTTTCAATAATAAAAACCTTGCCGTCCCAATAACTACTTCAATAAATTCCTTATTATTGACCTTATCTTTTTTATCTGGGGGGAACAAAAAAAATACTAAGGCTCGATAAATCTTAAACTCTTTTTTTAAGATTCTTGATAGCCAGAAACTCATTCTATTCCAAAATTGTTTAATTAATGTGCATTCCCAAAAGTAGTGCACAATATCAGCCCCCTTACTGCCACATTTGACACATTTATCTTGTGTTTTGTTATTCCATCTTGCCATGATAGAGGGGGTAAGATATGCTTGATTTAGTATATTAATATGTGCTTCTCTAATAATAGTAGCAATGAAGATCTTATTAGTTCTCATGATACTACTTTGTATATATTCTTCATTACATTCTGTTAGTCCCTTCAGATGCCATTTCTTGACAATTAGTTGCAGATTTAAGTTGCCCTCCTGTCTTAATGACTCTTTGTACCATTTTTTATGGAAAAAGTTTCCATTTTACATAGATCCAAAATATGCTTGAGTGTAGGCCAGCCCCATTCATTATTTTGAATGTGTAGTAGTTTATTGACGAGATCTCTTAATTGTAAATAAGCAAAGAAATCTTTGCTAGGAAGGTCAAATTCACCTCTTAGCTCTTCAAATGTTTTGATCTGTGCTGTATCCGAAGTAAAATTAATCATTTGACTAATATTTATTAAATCCTTTCTTTTCCATCTATGAAAGACTGCAGATTTTAATGCTTCTGGAAACGGTGGATAGCCGGTTATTGTTAAAAAATTAGAGACTGTAAAATTAACTTTTAATTTCTTACAATATTGTTGCCAAGCTTTAATAATACCGAAGTATGAGCTAAATTTTTTAATCTTTTGAGGGATATCTTTAATTTGCGTATGTAATAGCGCTTTGAGTGTATAGGGTTTCACAATCTCTTCTTCTAATAGTTTGTCTGTAAAATATTCTTTATCTATTAACCATTCAGCTGCTATTTTGACCATACATGCTAGATTATAATTCCCAATATCTGGTAGTGCATAGCCCCCGTATTCTTTTGAATATGATAGAATTTTTAATGATATCTTTCTCCTTTTATTTCCCCACAGAAATTCTGTTATGTTTTTATTAAATACTGTAATATCTGTCTTCTTTAACAAGAGAGGTAGGTTCTGTAATTTATATAAGATCTTAGGGAAGATGATCATTTTAATTAGTCCAATCTTTCCCGATAAAGTTAATGGCAAATTTTTCCATGCGTTTAACTGAAGATATATCTTCTGAAGGATTGAAGTTAGATTTAAATCATACCAGCATTTTGGATTCTTACTTAAATTGATGCCTAGATACAAAATCTGGTCCACGACTTTGAATGGGCTTTTATATGAGTCCTTATATTTGTTAAGCCATAAGAGTTCCGATTTATTAATATTAACTTTGTAGCCTGAAAAAGAGCTATATAGTTCTATAATTTCCATTAATTTTGGGATATTGGACTTACTATTTCTTAGAAAAATCAAGATATCATCCGCATATAGTAGAATTTTTTCTTCTATATTTTTAAATAAAACTCCTTGTAATGCCTGACGGATCTTAATCGCTAACGGCTCAATCGATAAGTTAAAAAGGAAGGGAGATAGAGGGCAGCCCTGTCTAGTACCTCTTTCCAATATTATTTCTTCAGACTCTACCCCGTTCACCAAAATTTTTGAGACCAGATTATTATAGATAGTTTTAATAAAATTCACGAATGGACCTGAGAAACCAAATTTGAGCAAAGACGTAAAAAGATGGTCCCACTGCACTGCGTCAAAAGCTTTTTCAGCATCTAGAACTACTATAGCAGCGTCCTGATTTAGTTTATAAGGTTTCTCAGATTGACTCGAGAATTCTTTAAAATATTCAATAATGATGCATGCTTTACGAATATTTACTACAGAGCTTCTACCATTCATGAAACCCACCTGATTGGGGTGTATAATGTTACCCATAATATTTTTTAGCCTTTCTGCTACAATCGTAGCCAGAATCTTATAATCTACATTAAGTAGAGAAATAGGCCTATATGAATCTACTCTCTCAGGATCCCTTCCCTTTTTGAAAATCATAATTGTAACCGCTCTGGAGAAGTTCTTTGACATTACGCCATTCTCTATGTAGTAGAAATTGAATAATCGAGTCAAATATGGGGTAATTTCTTTATTTAATATTTTATAAAATTCGGCTGGAAGCTGATCTGGTCCGGGGGCTTTATTTAATTTAGCGTGATTTATTATTCCCTCTACTTCTTCTTCTGAAATTGGTGAGTTAATCCTTTCAATTTCATCTGCTGATAGATTTGGCGTTGCAATAGTTTCCCAAAAAGATTCCTTTTTAACAGTATCAACCTCACAAGTACTGTAACATTTTTGAAATGTTTGGTGAAAGGTCTCATTAATCTCTGTGGGATTATGTAGGAGTGTGTTATCTACTCTTATTTCCGATATTACAGTATTTTTCTTCTCAGATTTCACTAGTCTAGCTAAATAACCACCTGTCTTATTCCCAAATTTCATATATTTTTCCTTTTTTTAAAAATCCTCTCTAGTTGCTTCTCGTAAGTAAAATAAGTCTCTTTCCTGTTTCACCTGTATATATTTTAACCAATTATTCTTTGATCCACACTGAAGATATCTATTAAACATATTAGTTAGTTGGTTAGTGAGTTGTTTTTCTCTCTCCTTTCCTTTTTTCCTAAATCTAGACATGAAACTTATTATTTCTCCCCTTAATACAGCTTTTGCTGTTTCCCAAAGAGTTTCTATTCTATTTTCATATTCTCTGTTTAAATTTAAAAAAATATGCAATTTTTCTTTTAACATAGCTACAAAAGAAGAATTTTTTAACATATATTTGGGGAAATAAAAGGAGTTTATTTTATGACTATTGGTTTTTATATTGTCTAGTGAAAATTCTAGTGTGATGGGTGCGTGGTCAGAGATTGCAAAATCCTTTATATCAGACTTAGGATCTATTTTAAGAATAGAGTCAGATACTAAGAAATAATCAATCCTAGAGAGTGATAATAGTGATTTAGAAAGACATGTAAATTTTTTAACGTCAGGGTACTGAGCTCGCCAGATATGAGATACTTTGAGTGTTTTTTTTTGTTTTTTTTTAATCAAAGATTTTTATTGAGGTAATACAAGAAAAAGAAAGACCATGAACATAATGTACATTTTGCATCACTCTGGTAATTTTTGCATACAAGACATTGTTTATCCATTGGATACTGAAACTTTTACATATAAGAGAATAAAGAAATATTAAATCAAGCATTATATATGTATCTTACCAAGAGAACATAAAAAAATATAGAAAACATTGTATGCAAGTACAAAATCAAATATATATAATCAAGCATTACCTCTTTTTTCCTTTTGTTTCCTATATAAACACATAAGAAAATGATAGAATTTAAACAACCCGAGAAAATTATACTTCCTATAGAGTGATATATTAATTATAAAATAGGTGTATTTATTATTTGAAGATTGACAAATTATAGGGAGTCATAACAAGTTGCTCCTACTAGATACACGTGAATGGAGGGCAAAGTGCCTCATTTTCTTTATAAACAGAGAGCTAAGAGCAACTTATAACAAAGCGATATCTATGGCGGATTAATACCGCTTATTTGTCCACCTAAAATAAGGGTGGACATTAGCTAAAGGTGAGGGTGGGGGACGGAGCCATAGGTTATGTTGGAGTTTACAGGTTTCCCAGGCTGTCATCATTATAGCTAAACTCTATACGTATACTTAAGTAGAAACCCGCCAGAAGTCCCTGGGCTTTTATGTATAATATGGATCAGATTACATTCTGGAGCAATTATTCTCACAGCGGAGTATCAGGATGTATGCAATATGAGATATAAGATAAATGGTACGATACATGGTATAAGAAGAGATATAGGGGGCTTCTAGAGGAGCTCCTCTGCTGGGGAGATGCCATCTACCGGCGACAAGGGAGAAGGGAGTAGGGGTATGACCCGCAGGCAACCAGTACCGGCAGGAAAGGGAGGAGAGGAGCCCACCCAAAAATAAATAATAAGCTCAAATAATGGAGTGGTACTGGGTCTGAAGCTACAAACCCACAGTTATCCTCTGAAGTGGAACAAATAACCTAGGACAGACAGAACAGCCTAAGAGAGAGTTAGTTAAACTAAAACTAAAAATAATGGGCTATTTTTATTCATGCAGACAATGTCATACATAGACGTGCACATACATGCATAAATGGGTCTGTACAACACATGGAAATAGCATCGATTAGTAGTCACAACTCCAGAATGCTGTACCCAAACACCTATAGCAGGCAGAATGTCAGTAGCATAAATAACAATACTATAATAGGATTGTAGGAAGGAGCATATATGCAACGTAGGTCTAAGTGCTATTACCTCAATTCTGATGACAAGAACCCGACCCTCCCTAGCGGGCTGAGGGTAGGGAAGGGTCCCTGAGTACACTAAGGACCACCAAAACATCCCTGCAGGGAACAGCTAGATGGGTCCTTAACATCATCTATAGCAGTTACTATCTAAATAAGGCTATTACATAAGTAGGACCAATATCAAAAGTTTCACCCCAAATACATCTGATATGGACATAGGATACTAACAATTATATATGAGTGCTTCAAGGGAGTTAAAGAGACTATATGTGTCAAGCGCACTGTTAACACACACACATACTGATAAACAAATTGGGCCCAGCCATATAACTCCTGGGAAGACATTTGCAAACTATAGGAAATCAAGCCACAAACGGTCAATATATATATTACCGTAGGCGCTTGGTGGAGGTGCAGAGAATTTAGTCAGCCGCAAGGCTTCTGTTTCTAATGTGAGGGAGACTTCTAACACACAAGTGCAGCACAATACATAAAACTCTTAGTGCTTATACCTAGAACGTTTAACATAAAAAATGTTGTATGATAACATAGGATGTTTGGTTTTTAATAATGAGTGGCCAAGTCTCAGGTACTGTCCTGTTTATACGTGATAAAATAGGGGCAATGAAAAATATACTGCTATGAGCATTCCCACCCATCATCCAAGTCCATTAGTATATACCTAAATAGCTATTCAGTGTTGAATATATAATACAACGAATGAACCTCAAATCATATATACAAAACAGGCTATAAACAAACTGTCCTGTTCCTCAATACTATACCATAACGACAATTACAGCCAGCCTATAGTAGTTTAAAGAAACTGAAGCTCCCTGCAAGTAGTTTAAACAAATTAATGTCTATTGAATAGTTTCCAACTCACTAAGGCAAAGCATTATGGAACCGCGACACACTGTCTAACATGTTAGAATAAAACATTATAAGAACAACTGCATTAACTGAAGAAATAGATCAATATAAGTTGTAGGTATGTCAAAGGTAGTGTGAGGTTGTACCATTCATTCATCCGCTCCATGTCACACATTAGGAGTTTAAGCAGAAAGTTCAGTTCTGTCCATAATGTGTATCAGCTGTTGGTTCCAGGTACCTGAAAAAAGTAGTGCTGGAGTTCCCAGAGATGACCTGAATCCATGTTCATGAGATGTGTTTATAGGGGACAAAACTTAAATCTCAGCGCAGAGAGATCAGGGGGAGATACAGGCAAATGACATAGGCTGCAAGATCACATCGTGCAGAGCAGACTGTATCCAGGCTATGACTCCCCTCTAGTGGTGATAAATATTAATTACAACTGTTATCAGGATATTTTAGAAGTGTTCATTGAGCTCATAATACCCATTGTAAAAATAGCAAAAAGTTCAGTAAATACAATAAACGAGGGTAGCAGGAAAAAGGGGGGGTTATATTGCTATAATTTTATAGATAGATCGAACCTGTTTACTTCTCAGTGCATGAAGTACTATGAGAATAAAACGGCACCCAGAAAATCTGTAGCAATAGAAAACAAAGCAAAGGATACCACACACCTATCAATGTCCACTTATAGTAACAGCTGGTGCCTGTGTGTCTCTTGCAGGGAACCATGAGGTGCGCAAATATGAGAGTAATTGCCGGTAAGTCTATATCAGGTAACCTGATAGGATCAGTCATGCAGTCACGATTCAGTCGGAGCTCTCTCAATCAGTCCTTGTCCTATTCAGTGATGGTAAGAGTGTTTATATGGACAAGTGGTAGGTACGATGTAATATATAGTGACCTTTGAGAGGGAATTTCTCTGCTCCGGTTTTGAGGGTTATTTAAAACAGCTTACCCTATTCCAGCTCTCATGACGATACTTTTCTCTCTGACATGGCATGTTCCCATCTGCAAAGGGCTCTGGCTTAGTAAGCTTATATCCAGGTCTGATAGAGATGTAAAGCAGGGCTTCAGCCGCGATCTCTGCATTGCGACCCAAACCGGATCACTCTGCTGTTTCCCTGAGGTACTCTGATGAGCAACAGCTCCCAGTAAACTGCTCCTCACACGAAGGGGCAAAGACATCATCCACCTCCCATTCTCACCTAGGCTCTCTCCCACCGCAGGCTGTATCTCCTGGAGGTCGGCCGCCTCCCTGTCACGGAAGGCTAGTAGCTGGAGCGGTGATCTATCTGTAAGGAACCAATGAGTATTTAAGCTGTCGGCACATTTTCCCTCTAGCTCTTTAGCTTGTTGCTGCTCCACTGGAACCATACATGCCTCCAGACCCCCTGCAGTCGCAGTTGTAATGTCATTGTCCCCACGTGGGCGATGACTGTATAAGCTGGGAGAGACAATTGAATCTGTGGGTGATTTTTCCCTCCAGCTCCGTCAGAAGGGTCATCACTGTATAAGTAAAGTTCTCCATTATGAGTCTGATGTGGGCATGATAGCAAATACAAAGAGATACCACTAATAGTAGCTATAGAACATGTATGTCTCCAAAGATGGCGGCTTATCCTATGTAGCTGGCTCTTTAGGCCCAAAGGTTAATTGAGCTGTTGCAGTGACGAATATCCTATTCCCTTGAGTTATAGTGTTCGCCCAGAATACTAGTATATTATCAAGAGAGATAGTATGATATAAGGCTCCTTTTTGAACTTAATATAGCCATTTATTTGATCTAGCAGCAGGAGCTCTGTCAGAGCACGTCTTGCTGCTTCGGCTGCTAGCTCCGCCCCCGAGTGTTTTTTTAAATGTGTGTATAATACTCATTTCCTTCGCTATTCTATAATCCTTCCCTCTACCCTTTGTGCTTTTCCTATCTATCGGAAATTTAGGTGTTAGATTGAAATCACCGGCTATTATTAAATTTGTCTCTATGTGACTCAGCAGTAATGCTTGAAGATTCCCCCAGAAGTCTATATCTAAATTATTTGGGCCATAGACATTGCATATGGTGTATATCTTCTTCTTAATTTCTATTTGCATTATAAGAAAGCGGGCATTTACATCTAATTTTACCTCTAGAATTTTATAGTCTAAATTTTTACTCAGCAGTATAGCGACTCCTTTTTTCTTTCTGTGCATGGTGTAACTACTATTTCTTTTACCCAATTCATTTTCAATTTAGCTGCTTCTACTGCCGAGAGTCTAACCTCCTGCAATAATGCAATATCAGTATTTAATTTTTTCAAATGTTTAATAATTGTCTTTCTTTTGATCGGTGAGACAATTCCCCCAATATTCCAAGATGTAAGATAGATTGACTGTTTGAGACCTGGAGCCATATCATTTTATTAGTGATATAGCCAACTTATTTACTCTATTACTATTGTTAAATCTATGTATATCGAGAAGGCTGAGTGGAACAGAAAAAAAAGAAAGAGAGGGGGAAAAGGAGAAAGAAAAGAAAAAAAAAGAAAAGAAAAAAAAGGATAGAGGAAAAAATAAAAATAAATATGCTTTATTGTGACTTTCATAACCTGGATGCAAGATATTGTGTAGCTTCTTCACTGGTCTGGAAAGATTTGAAACCTTCCTTATCCCCTATCTTTAAAATCGCAGGGTAAATTACAAACGCTTGCATTCCTTTTTGGATAAACTGTGAACACAACTGGGACATTACTTTCCTATTATTGGAAGTTTCCAAAGAAAAATCCTGAAAGATAAGAATCTTCCTATCCTCCAATGTTAGCGGTTCTGACAGTTTTTTATAGTATTTTAGAATTTTTAGTTTATCTTTATAGTTTAAAAATTTAGCTATTACAGGTCTAGAAAGAGATCTATTTGTATGCTCTTCTGTTACCAACTGTTTATTTAGGCCTAGTCTATGTACTCTTTCAATTATAATTTCTGGGCCATCCCTTGATATTCCTAATTGTTTTGGGATTTCCTTTGAAATTAATGCCTCTAGATCTAGGTTTGTAAATTTTTCTGGTATGCCTATAAATCTTAAATTGTTCCTTCTCGATCTGTCTTCTGCTGAATCAACTCTTTCTTGTAGTTTTGTAATTTGCCCTGAAAGTGTCTTAATTATATTACTTTTGATACCCAGTTGATCCTCTAAGTCGGAGATTCGATTTTCTGCCTCACCTAACCTCTGATTAAATTGTTTTACTTCATTTGAAATTGCTGAAAGTTCTAACCTTAATGTGTCAAATTGAGGCATCATTAGGGCTGATATCTGGTTTATTAACAATTGTGTATCTATATTAGCATGCGTTACAGTCAGGCTTTCTGAGCTTTCTTGTATTTGTCCATTAACAGTTTTGTTCTTATTTCTCTCTCTATTTTTAGCTGCCATAGTGATTGGTGATTTATCTTTCAGGTTATGGACAAATCTGTCCATTTATCTTAATCTGCTCCCTTAAAGTGGGGGTTATCAGTATAAGTGAGAAGAAAAAAGTGTGAGTGTATTAAAACAAGTGAATCTGTGATAAAAGAAAAAGGGAAGACTCCCCAGTAGGGGAGAGAAGGATAAAAAAAAAAAAAAGGTGAAAGGTTCTTGGAGGAGAACAAGCTACCTCTAACAGACGTGACAAAAGTGTTAAATCTCAGTGACTATTAGTGATGAGTGTTAAAAAAAAAAAAGTGTACACACTATTGTGAAAAGGAGGGAGTCTTGTACTTTTTGAGTACCGTATACTATTTGCGATGTTTTAATGGGCAGCACCACAGATTTGCTGATAGCTAACCTTAGCTCTTTGCGTTCTAGGCCCTTGCTTTCTTATGTGTACAAACCACAGTCACATTCCTATAAGACATTAACCTAAAAAAATCTACATCTATACACAAATAACACAGAGCGATATATGTCAACCTCTGTATGGCTCTCTTTTCCTTCTCTTCTCCTTCAACAATCTAATTAATCCTAGACTAAAACAAAAGATTTAGCCTAACATATTATATCAGACTTAACTAGCACACTCTGTTAAGCCTTTATGGTAAATTCACAGTGAAGGGAAAAAAAAACAAAACACAAGAACAAAAAAAACATCCTCAACAATGTTGCAGATCTTCTATATAGTCAGAGCAAGATTAACTTAAAAGGCAAAAACCTAATAATGAGTAGATTTATAGTAAGACAGGTCTACAGCTTTTTTTTCCTTAGTTGTATATAGTAAGACCACTTAAAAAACAAGTTTAGACTTTTAGATCTTTCTTATTAAGGCCCCGATTTTTCATTTAGGTCTATACGCAGCCAACAGTTATATATTAAGCACTGTTTCAACTGTTAACCATAAGTATCATCATAGAAATATAAATCTACATATAGTGTTTAGATAACTAAAGAATTTGACTGAAAAAAGCTTTTTAAGCTAGAAAACATTATTCCAAAAAGTTGTATGCAAATTATCTTAGCTATAGCTACAATGGCTTCTTTATCCAAAACATTTAGTATATCTTCCTGAATCAGAACAGGCCCAAGATCAGCTTTCCACTGGGTACTTATCAAACTCAGATGAGATTTTTTACACTTATACAACTAAGTCTTAAGGCTCCCAGCTTTCATAGCCGAAAAGTTTTAAATGTTCACAGTAGGGGACTTATTTCTTCTTTAAGAAGGAGATTTTTCAAAAATTATTGAGACTTTTATCCTTTTAACTCTTCTAGTGATAATTCTGAATAGATTCCACAGTCTCAATTAAGAGAGTTTCTCAAAGCAAGCACACACTCTGGTCCTGTGGACTTTTCCTGTATTCCTTTCAGTTTATTTTGACTTTCTTTACTTGACTATTATACAGAGTTCCTCTGGGCTTTAAGATTCCCTTGCAAGATAGATATAAACAGCAGGGGAATAATGAAAGAGAGACAAATGTTCACTTAAACATGAGTGTAAGCCTCTTCACTGGGGCTTTTATAAAGATTTAGTACTGTGCTGAAATACTGGTGCCTTTGAGACACTGGGACCATTTAAATTTATTAGCATTTTTCAAGGCCTGCCATCACAATAACCTGACGAGTTTCATCAAGAGTGGAAGGGATTTATTAGTATGCTTTTCTAGGGTGTGCACTGGGGTCTTGACACAAACAAGCGTCCATCAACACTTTATACGATTTCTGCCACCAGACTTCCATGCAACTTTTAACCCTTACAGCCTTCTCTGTTTTTGCGGCTAGCGGTACTAGCCTTATCCTTGACAGCCTTATTCTATACCAGATAGCATGTTCCCTAGAGCTTCTTTTACCACAGCCACTGCACATAAATTCTCAGCTCTTGTTGTTCACCCAGACTTTAAGCTTTACACTTAACATGCACACAGTATAATCCAGGGCCGAGAAAAGAAAAAACACTTATCTTTGTGTTGCAGCGTTCGTGTACTCGGCTCCAGCGTATTTTTCCCCAGTTGTATCAGTCAGAAGGTGCTGCTTCAGCTACGAAGCTTTCCTAAGCAAATAGGAGACTTGGCGGAGTATCAATATACTTATGTTCATGAACCACTTCCAGCATGTGCTTCTTGGCACCGGCACCCGGTCTCTCTTGGTGCTCCTGGCTGGCTTGTGGCACACACGCCCGGCTCCGATAACAGGCAAGGGCTTGGAACTGGCGGGTTAGCTTTTCCTCGGTCAGCGCGACTCTTTCGCGCTCTGCTGCTGTAAGTCCCGCCCACCGGAAGTCTCCTCCGCTACACCACACTTTCTTGTAAGACAAGGTGTGGCTAGGATTTCAGCAATCCAATTCGACTTTAACTTTGGTGTCTCTGTTGCCTTTAAATGTAGTTCCTGCAGGAGGATTATGTCTGGATTATATTTTTTTAGGGTCTTTAAAATATTTTTACGCTTGATTGGGGATGTTACTCCTCCAATATTTCATGATATAAAATTTAAATTCTTGCTCATTAGCTCAATACATTTGCAACACTACTAAATAGAGGGGAAAAACACAACAAATACCTCCCTTTGCTGTTGTCAACAGCAACAAAACCTTTACACACATACTTTCCCATAGCCATACAATTGTCAAGAGAAAAAAAATAAAAGAAAAGAGACCTAACGACATAATAAAGAGGAACAGTGGGAGCTTCTCACTGTGAAAACCTAACATTGGAACACTCTATACTTAATGAATTGAATCGTTAGCTTCATAAGTGTATTTTGTTTTTAAGACAGAAAGCCTTAGCTTCATTTGGTGTATTTAGCACTATCTGACCTTCATTATTTTCTATTATTAGCTTAGCAGGATACTTTAGAATGGCTTTCATTCCAGTTTTTATACACCCAGAACAATAAGGAGACATTTCTTTCCTCTTAGCGGAAGTTATCCGCTGAGAAGTCCTGGAACATAAGAACCTTTTTACCCTCAATTATTAGTGGATTGCATTTCCTATAATGTCTCAAGACTGCCACCTTGTCCTGAAAATTTAAATAACGGATCATAATCATTCTAGGACGGTTTCTATTGTTTGCCTCTGATCTAATGGGCCCAGAACGATGTGCTCTTTCTACCGCTATTGTCCCTTCATGCGGTGACATATCTAACATATTTGGCAAGGTAACTGAAGCAAAATGTATAAGATCTGCATAATCACTCGTTTCTGGGACTCCCACTACTCTCACGTTCCTCCTCAACCTATCTTCTAAATCTTCAATCTTGGAGAATCAAAATAATCAATTTGTTCCTGGGATAAAGTAGGGAGTTGGAGGGGTGACAAAAAAGACCAGATTTTCTGATGAACCCAAGTTATGTAGCTGTGAGTAATATAATGCAAATTCTATACGAGATTGCAACAGACCTATCCCATAATTTTCTGGCTAATAAATAGTCAGCCTTATTAACACAAGCACCAACATTTCCTGAGTTGCTCTTGTACTTTTTGATTCTCTAAAGTTCGGAGGGACTGTTTAACTGATTCTATACGTTCACTGATCTTAGGGTCCAATGGTTCTTTATAAGAGACAATAAGTGAGCGGAGTGATTGATGTAAATGTGCTAAAGAAGAGCTTGACGGTTTACAGGTTTGAGATTGGGTTTTAATAAAAAGACCCATGAGAAAAGCTTTTAGCGAACCTCATAATACAAAGTCATCAACTTCCCCTGTGTTTTTTATCCTTAGAAAGTGGAGTATTTCACTAGTGATGGTATCTTTAAGACCAGGAATTGAAAGAAGACAATTGAATTACCGCTATGGGGGTTTGATAACAATGGTAGTTGTATAAGAACTGGGTTATGATCAGACCAAGAGCAATGACCTATTTTAGACCCTTTAGTTTTGTCAAGTAGCCACTTATGACAGAAAAAGAAGTTTATTCTTCAGTAGGAGTTATGGACCAGAGAAAATTATGCGTAATCTTTCTTGGTAGAATGGAGTGACCGCCACACATCAAATAAATTGAATTGAGCTTCTAAAGAATAGAATTTCTTGGAAACTACTAACATGGGTTTTGAATGTTCTCCTGTCAGTAGGAAGGTGCCTATAAAATTTGGGGGTCTAGCACCATATTAAAATCGCCTGCCAGTAATAGTAGATACTACATTCTCACATTAATAACTCTATATTTCTTCTTTCCTACTAAACCCAAAATGTGTCTTTCATGATTCAGATAGAGCATGCAATTTTTTTTATTATTATTATTTATTTATAATCAAAAACACTGTACAAAACAAGTTAATACATTTGTTCTCATGCACAAAAATGGTAAATATTAAAGCATAACATAATCAAAAGATTTCAAATATGTTAATTTATACAATGCTGTGTTAATCCTACTTGTCATACATGAGTAAAGTTACATTGTATATTATTCAACATACTAGTACATCATAATCATTTATCTCTGACAGTGTTTTTTAGTCTTTTCCTTTTTCTCACCCTGTGTGGAACGTAAAATCGAAAAAAAAAAAGAAAAAGAAGGGGAAAAGCAATTCCCATCTGTCCTCCGCCCCTCCCTGCAACTTACCAGTTCCCTAATAAGACTACTTCTGAGTTTTGAAATGGGAAAATTAGATAGTTTATTTCTGTAGAAGGAAATATTTTTAGAAATACTGCCCAGAGCATGCAATTTTAAGCAACTTTCTAATTTACTCCTATTATCCTCCTATTATCTTTATTTGAAAAGCAGGAATGTAACGCTTAGGAGCCAGCCCATTTTAGGTTCAGCACCCTGGATAGTGCTTTCTTATTGGTGGTCAGCATCTGCACAGTTTAGTGTTGTCTACAATGGGTACTTTGTGAAGGGGGTTGTGGCGGCTTAGGGGTAATAGTGTATCAGGGTACTTTGCAATGTAGGGTTGTGGCAGTTTAGGGGTAATAGTGTAGCTGCTGTAATAGTGTAGCGGGGTACTTTGCAATGTGGGGGTTTGGCGGTTTAGAGGTAATAGTGTAACAGGGTATTTTGTGATATGGGGGTGTTTCAGTTTAAGGGTAATAATGTAGCGGGGTACTTTGCGATGTGGGCATGTGGCAATTTAGGAGTAATAGTGTAGAGGGGTACTTTGCAATTTGGGAGTGTGGTGGTTTAGGGGTAACAGTGTAGAGGGGTACTTTGTGATGTGGGGGTGTGGCGGTTTAGGGGTATTAGTGTAGCAGGTCCTTTGCAATGTTGTGGTGTGGCGGTTTAGGGATAATAGTGTAGTGGGGTACTTTGCGGTGGGCTGTGTGTCGGTTTAGTAGTAGGGGAGTAGGGGGTATTGCGATGAGTACGTTAACACGGCCACAGTATTGGTACTTCGGCTTTTTGCACACGTCAGGTTAGTGAGCGAGTGAAATTTTTTTACTTTAAACTTGTAATATGCGCAGTACCTGACATGCGCAGAAAGTTGAAGTTGAGCGAGGTTTATGTTCGAGTGGGAGCGCTAGATCAGGGTTCTTCAAACCACGGGTCGCAACACCATAATTACTGGGTCGCGACTTGTGTGGGGTGTTTGTGTTATATGAGTGTGTGTTATATGAGAGTGTGTGTTTTGTGTTTGTTGTATGAGAGTATGTGTGGGTTATTACCTTTTATAACACTTTCAAGTTTCACTACATACAGGAATAAAGAACACACATACTTTTGTCACTTTGCCTTAAATTGCAGCTATCTTGTATATTATTTTAGAAATTTTTAGACCAAACATAAAAATAGGGTTGCAAAGGTATTTGGGATCATGGCACTGGGTCTTGGGGAAAAAGTTTGAAGAACCCTGCGCTAGATAGCGCTCCACTCCTAACCAAGCCTATCCTAGGGCTCAGGCCCTTTGAATAATAAATGAACAAATAACAAAATCTTATTTTAGTGTTTTAAATCATTTTCTCCTCCTTACAAATTTATTTTGCTATAAAATAGAAAGGGGTTATTACCATAATAGTAAAATTATTTCTCCATTCAATTGCTCGTGCATTTATAGGGGAGCAATCATTTTAAATACAGGGTTAGGATTTTTTATTTTTCTTCTTAAAATTTTACAATAGTTTTGATAACAATGATAAACACATATACGTGTATTGCATAATTAATAACGGTAAGAATATAAAATAAAATATATGAGAGCAGCTGAAGGATCTGATATTGATGTATGTGGTTGTGAAATAACTAGTATTTTTAAAGTTTTTAATTAACTATAGAACCAACACTATCATGGTGAAACTTCTAAGAGTATTGGAATCTAATTATAAACAATCATTTAAAATCTGTCATTGCAGCTTTAGTTCCTGATCTATTATGTATAATAATTTTGCACATTTATGCTGAGCATGGCCGGTATTTTTTTTCAAGAAAAGGTGGCAACCCTAATCACCATGCAGGAAATGACATAGCTCTAAACCTGTTATTTAAAGGGATATGAAACCAAAAACAAATATTTTCTGATTCAGAAAGAGCAAACTTTTTTTTTTTAAAGTTTTCAATTCACTTTTATTATAAATTTTGCTTTGTTCCCATGATATTCTTTGTTGAAGAGATACCTAGGTAGCCATCTGCAGCACTACATGGCATCTAATGTTCTTGCAAATAGATAAAACTGCTGAAATATAGTGCTCCAGAAATGGGTAGTCTCCTAAGCATATGTCCCTGCTTTTCAACAAAAGATACCAAGAGAACAAATAAAAAATGATAAAAGAAATAAATGAGAACATTGTTTAAAATTACATGCTCTATCTGAATCATATAAGAAAGTTTTTGAGTTTCATATCCTTTTAACGGCCTCTTCTTAGTTATTTTTGCATAACTACAGTGGTAATTATGAAGCAGGCTTTTCTGTAATGCACCTCATGGGCGTAAGACCTGTAGTTTTATACTTAACTGCATCAAAAGTTAGAAACCAGTTAATGTGCAGATTTCCTACTTAAAGGGACATGAAACCCCAAAATGTTCTTTCACAATTCAGATAGAGAATACAATTTTAAACAACTTTCCAATTTACTTCTATTTAATTTACTTCCGTCTCTTGTTATTCTTTGCTGAAAGGTTTATCTCGGCAAGTTTAGGAGCAGTAGGGAACCTAGGTTCTAGCTGTTGATTGGTGGCTGCTTAAATATACCGATTGTCATTGGCTCACCCCTGTCTTCAGTTAGAAATCATTAATGCATTGCTGCTCCTTCAACAAATGATACCAAGAGAATGAAACAAATTAGATAATAGAAGTAAATTAGAAAGTTGTTTAAAATTGTATTCTCTATCTGAATCATGAAAGAAAAAAAATGGGTTTCATGTACCTTTAATGTCGACATTAACTAGTTAAAGTAAGAAATATATATTTTTTTTTTTACTTTAACTCTGTTGATGCAGTTAAAGGGACATTAAACACTAAAGGCTAGATTACAAGTGGAGCGCTAAATTATCCTGCGCCCGCAATAGGGCAAATTTACCTGTTTGCGAGAGCGAGATAATTAACCAGCCATTACAAGTAGCTAATTATTGCTACAGCGAGCTTGCGGTAGCAATTAGCATTTAGAAAATTAACCAGAGATCCGATCTCTGCCTTAAATGCCCTCAAAATATTTAGCATTTTTTTAAAATTAAAAACAACTGCACTAGGCAGTTTTTGAGGTCTAAAGTTGGTGGCAGTGGGGTGTTAGAAAAAAATGGCACTGAAAAGTGCCTTTACATTGCGGTCTATGGGACATACTAACACATAAATATATATGCATATCAGCTATGCGAGGTCCTGATGCCATCTCTGATGGCATCAGAGCGAGGCTCCCATTGGAGCCTACGGAATCGCGTTTGCATTGCTGTTAACTTGTAATACCAGCACAGTCGCACATAAGTGTGTGCTGGTATTACAAAGTGGAGAGCAAATATCGCTTTCATGATAGCGATATATAGCGCTCCACTTGTAATATGACCCTAAATAAATGCTAGGTAGAATGATGCATTCAAAGAAAAGATTAATCTGAGAATAACATGTAGATGTGTTTTTTAAAGTTTCATAAGCTGTTTAAATATTGACAAAATAAGTGTAAAAATGTAGTGTCTATAAAACAATGGGAGATGCCATGTTGTAAGTTAGGTTACCTCCTCTGCTGTGGCCAATTAGGGACAGTTATAGCTGAGTGTGCAGCCAATTCTAACAGGAACTGAAAAGCTCACAATTTCAGAATGGAATTACAGAAAAAGGGGACAAAATAAATAATGAAAGTATATTGAAGAGTTATATATATATATACTGTATATAGTGATATCGATCAACCCCAAAAGGAAGAGAAGACGCTTCACTCTCCGGTCTTGGCAAAGTTCCTTTATTAAATATCCAGCATCAATCAGAAAATCCCCCAAACGTTTCGATACCAGTTGGTATCTTTGTCAATGGGCAATCAAAGCATATTTATCCCAAAAGAAGGTTCCTAAAACTAACCCAAAACCACTCACCTATAAGTACCTGTAATGCGTCTCTGTCACTTCCGGTGTATCGGAAGCCGCCCCCACGCGCATGCGTCCAGCCACTCACTAGCCACATGGCTAATTTGCATAATCAACACACGTAATGGCATTTGCGCTTCTATTGCGCATAACAACTCTAGCAACTGCGCATGTCCGGGTGGCGGAAGTTCCGATAACATCGGACTAACTAATACAAGTACAACTATTGTAATCACCACAGTGAAAAAAACAAAATACCGTAAACATATTAAAAGAATGTTAAAATATCACATTACTTGAGGTCTCAAACAGACCTTGTACCTGTATCATCAAAGCTGCAATAATATTCAAACAACTTTATACTATCAGGTATATTACTCGATAACCCATTAATGGCTAGAACAATAATATCCATTAGTATCAAATTTTCTAATTAAATGTGTCAAGTTATAATCATCAGTAACTCATATCAGTCTTTCATGTCTAATGGAGTATAGTAGGAAACATTATTAAGGCCACGGCAATACACTGAACACAGTTCATTCAGAGACTTTGTAAATATATGTAGTATGGACAAGTCCATCTTCTTAGATATTGATGACCTAGACCAATTAATCATGGACATCTCATTCAGAGAAAGACATTAAAGTCCAATTGCATATTTAGTCCCTTAGGAGCCACCGTATCCAGGCGGTAGATCCAGGAGGTCTCAACCTGTAGTAATTTCGTATTCCTATCACCTCCCCTCCGTAAGGGGGGCACATGGTCAATGAGCATAGTTCTCAAACTAGCCACTGTATGTCCTGCCTGGAGAAAATGTCTGACCACTGGTTGGTCAGCTGATTTCTTTTCTATCGCCTGTCTATAATCGCATGGCGATGATTAGCCATCCTCTCGCGAAATGTAGTAGAGGTCTTACCAACGTATACTAGCGAACATGGACACATTAGTATGTAAACCACGTAGGTACTCATACATGATAATCTGTGCAAGATCTTGTACTTTCTTCCAGTATGTGGGTGGTGAAAAAACATCCCTGTTAGCATACTATTGCACGTCGTGCAATCCCCACATCTGTAGCAACCAACTTTCCTCTTGGTGTCCAGCCATGTGCTTTTTTCGTAGCACTTTACAGGATCATCATGGACCAAGAGATCCTTCAGATTGGGTGCTCTTTTATAAGCCATCCGTGGGGCAGTTGTATGCAAGAATGGTAGTGTTTTATCAGTACTAATAATGTCCCAATTCTTCTTGACAGACTCAGACAGTGTCTTGGATATGGGGTTGAAAGTGGTTACAAAATTAATGATATCACCTTTGTTTTCCACCTTGTCAATCGCATCACGTGGTTGTAACAGAGTCATCTGATCATCTTGTGCCAAGTTGGTTTGCACCTGTGTTATCAATTTCTTTGTGTAGCTTCGCTGTTCCAATTTCATAATCATTTCATCCTCCTGTGTTCTTCTCGTCTCTCTTAACGTGTTATTGCGGGCCACTCGCGTGAGTTGAGAGGAGACAACACTCTTTTTCTGATGCTCAGGGTGAAAACTTGTGGATAGCAATAATGAGTTTCTATCCGTCGGTTTTGAATATAGAGAGGTAGAAAATTTATAGCAATCCCCATCTGTATAGACAGATACATTAAGATCTAAAAATGGTATGCTCACTCTGTTATGGGCAACCTTAAATCGAATAGTCGACTCAATCTGGTTCAGGCTATCAATCCACTGTTCTAAAGATTCCTCCGACCCTCGCCATACCATAAACACATCGTCAATATATCTGACATACAATTTAATGTTATCAATTGCATGAATTCGCATAACCATAGTCTCATACCAGGACATATATAGATTGGCGTATGCGGGAGCCATATTTGAACCCATTGCAGTTCCTGACACTTGTAAAAAGAACTCCTTTTCAAATTTGAAAAAAAAAATTTCCAAACAAAACTTCAGTAGTTCCAGTAGGAACTCAATGGGTGGACCCGCATACGCCAATGATTCACTTAACATGGATCTGACTGCCTGTACACCACCATCATGTGGGATGACGGTGTACAGGCTATCAACATCCATTGTAACAAGTAGATCATCTGGACCAAGGTCATTCCAAGCAAGTAACCTACGAATGAGTGAGGGAGAATCAAGTATAAAGGAATATGATTCCTTTACAACTGGCTGCAGGTAGTGATCTATGAAAATGGCCACATTAGAACACAAAGAATCCCGGGCAGACACAATGGGTCTGCCAGACGGATTAACCAGAGTCTTGTGTACTTTGGGCAACAGATATAATACCGGAATAACCGGAAATGTAGTAGTCATATATTCAAATTCATTTTCATCAATCATACCTGATTCCAGCCCACATTTCAATATAAGATCTAATTCCTTCTTGAATGTATTCATTGGATTCCCTCTAAGTTTACAATAGATACGAGTATCAGTCAGCTGTCTATAGGCTTCCTCTCTATAGTCAGTATAATTTTGAACTACAATGGAGCCTCCCTTATCTGCCGCATGAATAATGATCGTGTTATCATTCTTTAAACTATTAAGGGCCAATTTTTCTCCCTTCGTGAGATTAGGAAAAACATTTTCCACTTTAGCCCGTTCACACGTATCATTAATCATGCGTGAAAAACTGCGGATTGAAGGGTTTAAGTTAATTGGGTCAAACTTACTCTGACTTTTAAACTTACTGACTGTGGTTTGTTCACTATTTTTTTTAAAAATCCTTGATCTTAAGCTGTCTTTGTAATTTATAAGTCTCAATATTCATTCTAAATTTGTCCACAGCTGGTGTGGGGACAAAAGACAGGCCCTTATTCAGCAAACTTTTCTCATCTGCACTTAGGACTCTATCACTTAAATTGTAGATAATATCTACTTCTTCTTGCTTGTTTTTTTCTTTAAATCCTCCCCTCCTCGTGTGGGGTCTTGCTCGTTTTGTTTTACCGGTAGTGGGTTTTTTTTGGAAGACCTGGTACTTACCCCCCCTAAAGGGTGACCAGTATTTTCATTTATGTTTGTTTCATCAGTATCTGCCCCAGATGATTCACCTCCACTGCTATCAACGGTATCAGCAATGTTTCTATTGTTAAAACGTCTCCTACGTCTATATTGTGGTCTACTATCCTCTTTCCCATAGAGCCATCTGTAAACTCTTCTTTCCCTGTAATCAGTCTCTACAGTAATCAATTTGTTATTTTTAAAAGTTAATAAATCATTTCTATACTTGTTAACTTGCCCCTGTAGTTTCTTAACCCAATCATCACTTGTATCATCCGTTAGGATCTGGTAACTCATCTGTTTAACCTCATTGATTTCCACTCTGATTAGATGTAACAACCTATTGGATTCCTCAATCACCAATAAAATCAGGTCATATTAGCATTTATTTAAAATTGAGCACCATTTCCTACAGAATTCAGGGTTGGCCCTACCTATCGTGGGTGTGTTCTTAATATGAAAACCACGTGGTATATTTTTATTACGATGGTAATTGGACAGGTAAACTGTATGCAGGTGGTGATCCACCTCTCTTTTCTGTAGGTTAAGTAATTTATGATAAACATCAAGAGGTGTCTCCCCCCTCAACTCACGCAAGTCTGTGTTTGCAAGGATGCGCTCTGCATCTGCTTCTGTAAATATAAAGGATTCCCTATTTACAGTATCATCACTTGTACTCGGTATATCAGTAGCAGCAGATCCCATAGCTTCCATGATGGCCAAACAACTATATGTATCCACTATATACTCAGCCGTCTTTTGTAGGTTAACAAGTCTATTAAAATACTCAGGTAATGTCTCAAAAACACCATGTGGTTTAAAAACAAACAAAGCAGTAAACTTAAACATTCAGTATAGCTGCAAGTGAAGAAACAACACTTCACAGGGACATATTAGGCAATAGCAGTAATGTAGTTGATAGTAGTAACCACAGTCACTTGTATTCAATCTCATAAAATAAAATCCACAATGCGCAGGGTGCAACTCCAATAACAATTTATAAGTATCCACAACAGGTGCACTCACTGTGACTCAAGGCATCCGCCGGGGTGCTGCGTGAAAAAAACATATGGTGATATCGATCAACCCCAAAAGGAAGAGAAGACGCTTCACTCTCCGGTCTTGGCAAAGTTCCTTTATTAAATATCCAGCATCAATCAGAAAATCCCCCAAACGTTTCGATACCAGTTGGTATCTTTGTCAATGGGCAATCAAAGCATATTTATCCCAAAAGAAGGTTCCTAAAACTAACCCAAAACCACTCACCTATAAGTACCTGTAATGCGTCTCTGTCACTTCCGGTGTATCGGAAGCCGCCCCCACGCGCATGCGTCCAGCCACTCACTAGCCACACGGCTAATTTGCATAATCAACACACGTAATGGTGTTTGCGCTTCTATTGCGCATAACAACTCTAGCAACTGCGCATGTCCGTCCGGGTGGCGGAAGTTCCGATAACATCGGACTAACTAATACAAGTACAACTATTGTAATCACCACAGTGAAAAAACCAAAATACCGTAAACATATTAAAAGAATGTTAAAATATCACATTACTTGAGGTCTCAAACAGACCTTGTACCTGTATCATCAAAGCTGGAATAATATTCAAACAACTTTATACTATCAGGTATATTACTCAATAACCCATTAATGGCTAGAACAATAATATCCATTAGTATCAAATTTTCTAAATAAATGTATCAAGTTATAATCATCAGTAACTCATATCAGTCTTTCATGTCTAATGGAGTATAGTAGGAAACATTATTAAGGCCACGGCAATACACTGAACACAGTTCATTCAGAGACATTTTTAAATATATGTAGTATGGACAAGTCCATCTTCTTAGATATTGATGACCTAGACCGATTAATCATGGACATCTCATTCAGAGAAAGACATTAAAGTCCAATTGCATATTTAGTCCCTTAGGAGCCACCGTATCCAGGCGGTAGATCCAGGAGGTCTCAACCTGTAGTAATTTCGTATTCCTATCACCTCCCCTCTGTAAGGGGGGCACATGGTCAATGAGCATAGTTCTCAAACTAGCCACTGTATGTCCTGCCTGGAGAAAATGTCTGGCCACTGGTTGGTCAGCTGATTTCTTTTCTATCTTCTGTCTAATCGCATGGCGATGATTAGCCATCCTCTCGCGAAATGTAGTAGAGGTCTTACCAACGTATACTAGCGAACATGGACACATTAGTATGTAAACCACGTAGGTACTCATACATGATAATCTGTGCAAGATTTTGTACTTTCTCCCAGTATGTGGGTGGTGAAAGTACAAGATCTTGCACAGATTATCATGTATGAGTACCTACGTGGTTTACATACTAATGTGTCCATGTTCGTAAGTATACGTTGGTAAGACCTCTACTACATTTTGCGAGAGGATGGCTAATCATCGCCATGCGATTAGACAGGCGATAGAAAAGAAATCAGCTGACCAACCAGTGGCCAGACATTTTCTCCAGGCAGGACATACAGTGGCTAGTTTGAGAACTATGCTCATTGACCATGTGCCCCCTTACGGAGGGGAGGTGATAGGAATACAAAATTACTACAGGTTGAGACCTCCTGGATCTACCGCCTGGATACGGTGGCTCCTAAGGGACTAAATATGCAATTGGACTTTAATGTCTTTCTCTGAATGAGATGTCCATGATTAATCGGTCTAGGTCATCAATATCTAAGAAGATGCACTTGTCCATACTACATATATTTACAAAGTCTCTGAATGAACTGTGTTCAGTGTATTGCCGTGGCCTTAATAATGTTTCCTACTATACTCCATTAGACATGAAAGACTGATATGAGTTACTGATGATTATAACTTGACACATTTAATTAGAAAATTTGATACTAATGGATATTATTGTTCTAGCCATTAATGGGTTATCGAGTAATATACCTGATAGTATAAAGTTGTTTGAATATTATTGCAGCTTTGATGATACAGGTACAAGGTCTGTTTGAGACCTCAAGTAATGTGATATTTTAACATTCTTTTAATATGTTTATGGTATTTTGGTTTTTTCACTGTGGTAATTACAATAGTTGTACTTGTATTAGTTAGTCCGATGTTATCGGAACTTCCGCCACCCGGACATGCGCAGTTGCTAGAGTTGTTATGCGCAATAGAAGCGCAAACGCCATTACGTGTGTTGATTATGCAAATTAGCCATGTGGCTAGTGAGTGGCTGGACGCATGCGCGTGGGGGCGGCTTCCGATACACCGGAAGTGACAGAGACGCATTACAGGTACTTATAGGTGAGTGGTTTTGGGTTAGTTTTAGGAACCTTCTTTTGGGATAAATATGCTTTGATTGCCCATTGACAAAGATACCAACTGGTATCGAAACGTTTGGGGGATTTTCTGATTGATGCTGGATATTTAATAAAGGAACTTTGCCAAGACCGGAGAGTGAAGCGTCTTCTCTTCCTTTTGGGGTTGATCGATATCACCATATGTTTTTTCACGCAGCACCCCGGCAGATGCCTTGAGTCACAGTGAGTGCACCTGTTGTGGATACATATATATATATATATATATATAAGTATCCACAACAGGTGCACTCACTGTGACTCAAGGCATCAGTGAAAAAAACTTTATTTAGTGTGACTTTTCTGGACTAGATGCTGTCCCTTCCTCTGAAGGGACAGCATCTAGTCCCAAAACGTCACACTAAAAAAAGTTTTTTTCACTGATGCCTGAAGACCAGAGAGTGCTTTGTTCTACGAATCTGCATTTGAACATTACAGTACCCTGGCAGATATTGCTTCATTGTGGGAGTGCATACACGTTACCTGCTTCACACATATATATATATGTATACAGTTTATCATTTATCAGATCAAAGTATTTCATGTCCCTTTAATGTTGACATTAACTGATTTTTCACTTTAACTGTAACACACTTATATATATATATAATGAAAAAAGGCTGCTGCACTCCAATTTAAATTCTGTGAATTTATTCCAAGCAGACAGACATACTGTATATAATCAGTGTCTCTTTTATGCCTAGGGTTGCCACCTCGACCATGTTTTCCTGGACACTTATGAGTTACACATGCTGCAGGGTGTGCAGAGAGAAACAAGCATTGTGGTGCTGGACAGCATACAAATAGTGACTCTGGACAGCACTATTCATGTTCCTCCCTGCACACCCTGCAACATGTGCAACTCATGTCCAGGAAAACAAGGCCGAGGTGGCAACCCTATTTATGCCTCACTAGAGGTTTATCACTATCTGGGTGCATAAAGTAAACTGCCTTTGCCTATCTTTTTATTGAGCTAAAATAGATATGAAACCCCAAAATGTTATTTTGTGATTCAGACAGAGCAGACCATTTTACAGAAAGGTTTCCAATTTACTTCTATATTCTGTGTTGAAGAGATACCTAGGTTAGCATCTGGACTCCTGGAGCACTTCATAGCAGGAAATAGTGGCACCATTTAGTGCTCTTGCAATTAGATAATATTCTTGCAAAACTGCTGCCATATAATGCTCCCGAAATGGGCCGGCTCCTAAGCATACACCCCTGCTTTTCAAGAAAAGAAACCAAGAGAACAAAGAAAAATTGATAATAAAATCACATGCTCTGAATCCTAAAAGAAAAATTTTGCAAAAAAAGTTTGAACATTGATTTATCCTTTGGATTGTCTTTAAAGGGACATGAAACCCAACATTTTTCCTTCATCATTTTAAACAACTAAAATGTACTTGCAACCACCAATTAGCCGCTAGCTTAGGCTGACCATATTGCCGCTTTAAAAAGGGACACATGTATTTTTCATATGTGTCCCTTTTTAAAGCAGCAATATGGTCAGCCTACGCTAGCTCCCAGGAATACATTGCTACTCCTGAGTCTACTTAGGTATGCTTTTAAATAAAAGATAACAAAGGAATGAAGCGAGTTAGATAATAAACGTAAACTGGATAGTTGTATAAAATTGCATGCTCTGAATCCTGAAAGTTTAATTGTGACCTTTGCCTTTTACAAGTGAGGTTAGAGCTGAGAACCCTCATTTATTTCCATAGATCTCCTTTATTTGCCAAAACTTGTTAACAATGCTCCAGGCTCCCTTATTTATCTGCTCTTTTCATTACCCTTTTCTCCCTTATTTTTCACATCTAAAATCTGCATTTAATATTTACTCTTATGCTCTTATTTAGTTCATCACTTTTATGTTAATCTGACAGTTTATTGCTTTACTCCCACTGCACTTAATGGGAAATAGGTGTCACAGAAAAATGCTGAATGTACTAAACTAGACTGCATACATGAAGATGATTTGTATGAAGAATTTTGTTGTAACAAAATGTATCAGATTGTAAAATAAAGTTTTTCCCCAGTAACTATTGTATAATTTGTTGAGTCCTTTGTCTTCCTTATTTTCTTTAAAATAAAAGACCCAGTTTGCAAACCACTGTGAGGTAAAATAATCATAAAGAACCACCTGCTAAAAGGCGCCATTAGTAGTTACATTTATATACTGATTTAATCACAGCTGCTGCTTATGATGGATGATTAGCCAATACCTGGTCTGTAGATATAAACTCCATTAGCAGCCTCAACATTTCCATTGGGGTAGTGTTCAGAGTATTGAGAGGTAAGTGTGATTGTAATGGTTCAGTATGAAAGCTGATTTTGTAACAGTGTTTTAAAAGTCTCCTTAAACCAGTATCTTGTATGAATAGTTTGTGGGTCAGTTCCTTAACAATAAAATCTCATATTTCATGCATATCAAAGTTTTCCTAATTCTCATTTCCCTTTTAAAGTGCTATATAGTTTAATTTTAGAGCAGGGTTATTTAACTTAGGGCAAGGTTGTTCCAATTGGGCATCTTATATGTGTGTGCACACACACAATGGGGAGATGGGTGAGATTCAGTACACCTGCTGCATAGAATAACCTATTATATGTAAAAAAAAAATAAAAAAATTTTGTTGGTTAAATGAACTGTTCTAACTATAATTTCCTTTCTCTGTGTGGGTCCATTTATGTTTCTGGTTATTTAGGGTAACATAACTAGTTAAAGGGGTATTAAGCATTAACTAAATGCTAGATATAATGAAGGATTCAAAGAAAAGATTAGTCTAAGAATAACGTGTGTGTGTGTGTTTTTTTTTTTTAATCTATTAGTTGCTTAAATATTGACAAAATAATGAAATTTGTGTTTATAAAATGGGAGCTGTCATGTTGTAACTTGGTTACCTTCTCTGCTGTGGCCAAATAGGGACAGCTATGAATAGGTCACCAGTGTGCAGCCTATGGCTGTGTGGAATTTCAATGTTCTGCACTTTATTTTGTAACGAACTGAAAGCTCAATTTTTGTATGGAATTATACAAAATTATAAAAGTATATTGCAGCATTTTTATATATTATATCACCATCTCTGTGTTTAGTTGTGTGTGTGTGGTGTTTTTTTTTTTTTTTTTTTTTTTTTAAACTCATTGTGAGCAGAACTAAATAATCAGCATATATTGACTTGACTGTAGGGCTCCAGCCTTTCCCTATAGTTCATTATTAACCCTCCTTCTTCCCACAGCATCCAACATGAAACAGACTGTTGTAACTAAGAGTGGCAGTACCTTCCTGCACAAGAGGCCTTTGGGTGTCATTGGAAAAGCTAAGAAGGGACACGCCAAGCATCTGTACAGGAATATAAAGCAAGTGGGTAGAATGTTTAATTTGTTCTAAAGGGCACAACTTACTTCTGAACTTAAAGGGACACTAAACTCAACATTTTCTTTCATTATTCAGGTAGAGAATACAATTTTAAACATTCCATTTTACTACTATCTATTTTTGCTTTTATTTTTAAAATCTTTTTTTGTTGAAGAAATAGCAAATCACATGGGTCAAGTCATATGTGCAGCTACTGAGCCTATCTAGATTTACTTTTCAGCAAAGAATATTAAGAGAATGAAGCAAATTAGATAATAGAAGTAAATTTGAAAGTTGTTTCAAATTGCATGTTCTTTCTAAATCCTGAAATAGAAATTGGGTTTCATGTCCCTTTAAAAGGTGTGTAAGGATAAGTGACATTGTATTTTGTGTTTAGTATTTGTTACGCAGTAAACTGTAGATTTGGTACTATGTAGTTTCATGAAAAATGCAAGCAGGTCTCCCTCTCCAACTACACTGCCTTTTGAGACAGTAAACTCCTAAAAATAAGGCTTGTCTTTATTCTTGAACTAATCAAACCTGTTACTAGAGTAGACTGTATCTGAGACCAAGAAGGGACTAATGTTGCAGGGTCAGTCTTGGAAGTGCAGATTTTGCAATACTCAGTATTGGGGGGGGGGAAACACAATTTTCAGTGTGAATTTACAGGTTAAGGAGTAATGAAAATATATTGCAAAGTTCAATATATAACATTTTATCACAACCTGTTTCATGTCCCTTTAAGCTACTTACATGTAAATTGTGTGTGTGTATATATAAAATATATATATATATATATATATATATATATATATATATATATATATATATATATATACACATACACTTCTAAATGTCCATTGACATGGATATTAAAAATTGTGTCCAGCAAAATGTGTACTAGATTTGTAAAAAAAAAAAAAAAAAAAAAAAAAATTCCGTTAGTCAAACTCTATTTAGTCACACTTAAAATAACACTGTTCATAGTGCCAGTCTATAAAATATAAGCCATTTCAGGAAGAACTATGTTTTATGCTATTAATGGTTCTAAATTGCTGACTAAAGTATTCTATTCTTTGTTTTGCTAATGTGGTATTCCCTTTAACATTGTCTAAACATGTTAGTAATAAACATTTCTTATCTTAGGGACACCCAGATATGATGAAATACCAATGGGCTATTGACTTCCTGAAAGGGGAACTAAAATCTAATGGTTTAGCTAAAGTTGGATCAGAAGCTGCCAGACTCTCTCACTTCAACACAAGAAGAGCAATAACCAGCTGTGAAATCCAGAGTGCACTGGAACAGTTGTATACAAAGAGAAGCAGTGTAAATCGTGTGGGGTTTATTGAAAGGTGATAAATTAGCTCCTACTCATGTCTGACTCAATGCCTGTAACAGTTTAAGGACCTACACCTGACTATGTATGGAGGACTGAGCCTTTGTTCTATGTAGTGCTGCTCTTGTGGCCCTAGATTTCTTAAAACAATCACTGGGCACTTGCAATACTGCTTTGTACTTGTACCATTGTTTGCCTTTTATTTAAATAAAAATCTTTTTTTAATAAATGGTGGTGTCTTAACTCATTCTACCAGAAACATCCACTGTCTAGTGTAATCTCTATTTTGCCACATTTCCAAGGTGTGTACAGTGAGGTCAGGGTGCTGGTGAGGCACTAGCTATAATGACTAAAACGCACAGACAGTAAGGCTAATCGCTGGCTTTATTAACAGATGACGTGCAAAACACTTTATACTAACGATATGGCTATTAGGTAAATATATGTAGCCTTAAGTCTGCAGGGTGGTGAATTGAAGTTTTCTAATTCTCAGAGCTAAATTAGATGAAAATGGACAAAATATATAATGAAAGTAAATTGTAAGTTGTAGCATTATGCATAACTGAATATTTAATGGAAGACTGGGTCATAGTTTCTTGAGTAACTCCACCATTGTGAAATTGCAGTGGGTGTTGGACAATAAACACATTGCAATTAAAATACACTTCTGTTTTGTTGCTATAGAATAACGTATCAGCTGAGTCTTAAAGACACAATCGAAACATTTCAATCATGATTGAGCATGCAATGCTAAACAACTTACCAATTTGATAAAAGTTGCTTCATTCTCTTAGTATACTTTGAAGGAACAGAAATGCACTACTGGGAGGTAGCTGAGTACATAAGCCAATGACAAGAGACATATAGATGTGCAGCCATCAATCACCAGCTGCTCCCAGCTGTGCATTGCTGCTCCTCTGCATACCTTGGTATGCATTTCAACAAAGGCTACTAACAGAAAAAAGCAAATGAGATATAAGTAAAGTTGGTTAATTTTTCATGTTATATCTAAATCGTGAATAAAAAAATTGTCTAATGCTTTTTGCTTTGTGTGGTGTGTTTTTTATTTTTTATCTATATCACATCCTTTTTACTGCAGCTATTCTCCAGTAGTCACTCCCATTTGCCTTAACTGGAGAAGAAGCAAATATGGGCCTTATTCCTCAGACAACAAGGCCACTGTCAGTTAGTCTAAAGAGTTTTGCATCTGTTATCCACTAAAGCCAATTAGGGACAGATATGTAGCAGGCTTAACCTTGAGGTCAGCAAGGTGCATTCAATGTTCTGATAATTTAGAAATTGCTTTACTTTCAGTGCTAAATTACATGCGGGGCAAAAGAAATAATGAACATATTGCAAAGTTGTTAGTAGTTCATTACTAAATGCTTTCTTTCATATAGGTGGTGAGAGTCCACAATCTGTTACATATGGGATATACATTCCCACCAGGAGGAGGCTACATTTCCCAAACCTCAAAGCCTATAAATAACCCAACCACCTCACTCATATCTGTTTACATTTTGCCTCTTTTTTTTTGGAGTGGTTTAAAGTATTATGTGCTTCAGTGTATACTGAAGTCTGGTTTCCCCTCAGTGTTGGTGTTTGTCAGAGGGATGTATGGGGAGTTTATCCTTTAGACAACATGTTGTAAACCTGTTGGCCTTTTATAATTCCCTCTGTAAATTCGGTCGCAGTAAGCCTTTTTCTGCCTCACTTTACAGATCTACATACTTCTATCTTCTACCTCTGCTAATGTTTTTTTTTTTCTTTTCTTTCAGTACTGGTTGGCTGTTGGCTGTGGACATGTGTCTTCAAAGGTAAGTATCTATTAGAGACGGCCTTTTATTTTAGGGCACTTGTTAAAGGTATAGGTTTACATTTAGGCAGCCCAGGGACAAAAGTTGAGGTTTCATACTAGATTTCTAATATTACTTTTTTATATAATAAACCCCCCCGGTGACATAAGTGTGCCAGCACGCTTTTTTTGCACACTATTTTAAATAGCTTCTCCCTATTTTTAATAAGCGCTCTATATATTCATTTTTTATTTATTTTTTAAAGAAACGGTTATTTAGCAAAGTTCTTTTTAACACACTTTTCCAAATCTCAGGGGTTTTTTTAATGCAATTTAGGAATTCTTATATTTTCATTTTGCACTTTTTACTTCGTCTGCCATAATCTTGCTTTTATCCCTGAAATTACCATAGAACCTGAGTCTGTTGTACACCTTTCTACCAAAGCTAAGTTTTTTTTTTTGTAAAACTTCTGTAGTGCCATCTACAGAAAATTTGTGACTCATGTATAGTATTTCTATCACTTCCTAATGATGTATCTATGGTTTCAAATTCAGATGGATACTGATGGCTTACCTCCAGCAATGAAGACTTTTATTGCTGCTTCATTTCAGAAGGCTGACTGAGATTCCGCCTTCAAATAAGCATAAGATCTGTCCATGTTTTACCATCTAGTAAAGTATGTAATGATTAGACTATATTAATGATGCATCTTCTCATGATGGTTCTGCTGATTCTGAGGCTCCCATCTGATACAGAACAAGAAATCTTTTTTTTATTTAAAATTGAGCATATTGGTTCTCAAGATGTTTTGAATTGAGGAAGCTAAACCGGAGGATATTCCTTGGAACAGGTTAAATTCTTTAAGTCTAATATTGATCTTCAAGAAATATTTCCTGTACCTAACGCAGTTTCTAATATTTCTAAAGAATGGTCTAAACCTGGTACTTTTAATCCTACTTCTAGGTTTAAAAAAGTATATCCTTTACATGCTGCTAATTTGGAGCTATGAGAAACTATCCCTAAAGAAGACAGGGCTATTTCTTCTCTCGCTAAACGTATCAAAATTCCCTTAGAGGATAGTATTTCTTTCAAAGATCCTTAAGATAGGAAACGTGAATCCTTTTTTAAAAGCCTTATTTCTTTCATGTAATTGGCAAGAGTCCATGAGCTAGTGACGTATGGGATTTACAATCCTACAAGGAGGGGCAAAGTTTCCCAAACCTGAAAATGCCTATAAATACACCCCTCACCATACCCACAATTCAGTTTTACAAACTTTGCCTCCTATGGAGGTGGTGAAGTAAGTTTGTGCTAAGATTTCTATGTTGACATGGGCTTCTCAGCATTTTGAAGCCTGATTCCTCTGAGTACAGCGAATGTCAGAGGGATGTGAAGGGAACATCACCTATTGAATGCAATGATTTTCCGAATGGGGGTCTATTTCATAGGTTCTCGGTCGTAGAGATTCATCTCCTACCTCCCTTTTCAGATCGACGATATACTCTCATTTTACCATTACCTCTACTGATAGCCAAACCAGTACTGGAACAGTTATCTGCTTTATGTGGATGGGTGTCTTTTGATAAGTGTTTTTATTACTTAAAGGGACATAATACTCATATGCTAAATCACTTGAAACTGATGCAGTAAAAAGCTGACAGGAAAATATCACCTGAGCATCTCTATGTAAAAAAGGAAGATATTTTACCTCACAATCTCCTCAGCTCAGCAGAGTAAGTTCTGTGTAAAAAGTTATACTCAGCTACTCCCAGCTGCAGGTAAACAAATTTAAAAAAAATGAAGAAATGAACAGCAGCCAATCAGCATCAGCAGTGCTGAGGTCATGAACTCTTACTGTGATCTCATGAGATTTCACTTAACTCTCATGAGATTTCATAGTAAGCTTCCTTTACCTGATTGGTGAAATAATATGAGAGTGCACGATGCTAGTCCCTTCAGATGTCCCAGGACAAACACACGAAAATGCTGCTTAGAAATCCTTTACAATGGGAGGTGGCTACTGAGGAACTTTTGAGGTAAAATATCTTTCTTTTTTACATAGAGTTGTTCAGGTGATATTTTCTAATCAGCTTTTTACAGCTATGCTGCATAACTTTCAAGTGTTTAAACATTTGGGTATTATGGCCCTTTAAGACACCCCAGCTATGGTTTGGCACTTTATGCATTTTATATAAAGTTCTAAATATATGTATTGTACTTATATTTCAAATAAGGGAATGAGGGGGATGGGACAAAAAGTGGGGGTTATTAGCACTCACAACTCCTAAGTGGATATCCTACTGTATAAAAACAGTTAATGGGGTGTGTATGGTTAGATATAAAATTATTTCAACTTTAATTAATAATCATTAAAAGTGATAAATATCACCTCCCACTAGAGAGATATAAGCAAAGATAGATTAGAGATAAAACAATAACTCATCATCGGTGTACAGAAGTTCTGGGGTAAAAGCCTCCCTGTATTCCTGGCCGTAACTAGATACACGGCTTCAGGTGACAGAGGCGGACCCCCCAGGACTTCCAATGTACTAAAACCAATGTGAGCGAAAAGAGATTTAAAACCAAAGTAAGTTAATAACTTCACAAATGTGTTTTGGCCTTTTTCAATGTGTGTCAGTTAATAATGTCAAGCCGAGTGTCGGGAACGGCTGCTTTAAAAGCCTATCCCCCTTGCTATTGTGGCCAATCAGTGACTTTTGTCAGTCACACCCCTAGCATGGACCAATTGCGCTTAGCAATACAATGTCGCTTCCCCTTTCTTACGTGGCTAGTTATTATTGGGTAGTACTTCCACATTGTATATCTAGTATACGCCCATTAAAGTGATGCCTCCTGTCAGATTGTAGTGTGCCGATGTAACATACAATTTGTTTACACTGCCGCGGTCCAATGTTGAATGGCACAGATTCAAACAATCACATCAGTCTCCATACTTGCTAGTTAATCATCCATGCAGCATGCATTAAAACTACATATTGTAGTGACAAGTCCTATCGGACTCTCGATTGCTTTAGGATGTATCACAAAATTTCAAAACTTTTACTGAAGACATCATAGATTTCTAATAGTGCAGTGTGAATTCTTATTCTGTATGTTACGGCAATATTGTCCACTATAATTGTGTCCAACTACGAAAAGAGAGGGAATTCTTGACAGATAATAAGATGTCATTATTGATCACTGGGGTTATTTCTTATTGAAACTGATTTGGCTCATAATATGTGAGGGGATGACAAAGAGGGAGAGTATAAGCTTAATGATGTGCACTCAGATTATACGATAATATATAAAAGTTTTAATTCTCATGTACAAAATTCATATCCTAATCCCAAAACTGTATCTCTTAAGTATGAAACTAGGACAGATTAGTTAGAGCAATACTATATATTAAATGGGTCCCCTAAGGTATGTCAAATCCGGAGGATGATTTGATTAAAATCATAAAACAACTATCCTCCAGAGTAGGATCAACATAAGGTGTAACCCTATTCTGGGTGCACATCAGTTTAGGGGTATAATTATATAATAATAAACCACTTATGTTTTTACACTGTGACAATTCTCCCTAGAGTATGAACTAAGGTATACATTGTACAGTGTATTGTGTTATTCACAATTCGGGTGTATTGTATTTTAGATTATAAGTATACCCAAAAGTTGTTATACTCATTCATGCCAACTGGCATTACAGAATTTAATCTAAATATCCATTGGGCTTCCCTCTTTAGTAATGCATCCTCGGTGTTACCACCTCTGATGCCAGGTTTGATACATTCCAAACCCCAGCATTTAAAGCTCTGAGTTTTGCCATTGTGTTTATCCAAAAAATGTCGAGCAACACTTGTAATCGTTTTCCCTTTCTCCACATCTCGAGCGGCTAGTCTGATGTTGCTGAGATGTTCAGTCATTCTGGTACCTAAGGCCTAGATTTGGAGTTTTGTCGGTAACGACCCGCGTAGCTAACGCCGGCTTTTTTCTGGCCGCACCATAAAAATAACTGTTATTGAGAGTCCACATAAAGGCTGCGTTAGGCTCCAAAAAAGGAGCGTAGAGCATTTTTAACGCAGCTTCAACTCTCGATACCAGAGTTGCTTACGCAAGCGGCCAGCCTCAAAAACGTGCTCGTGCACGATTCCCCCATAGAAAACAATGGGGCTGTTTGAGCTGAAAAAAAAACCTAACACCTGCAAAAAAGCCGCGTTCAGCTCCTAACGCAGCCCCATTGTTTGCTATGTGGAAACACTTCCTACGTCTGCACCTAACATGTACCCCGAGTCTAAACACCCCTAACCTTACACTTATTAACCCTTAATCTGCCGCTATCCCCTGCATATTATTATTAACCCCTAATCTGCCGCTCCGTAAACCGCCGCTACTTACATTATCCCTATGTACCCCTAATCTGCTGCCCTAACATCGCCGACCCCTATATTATATTTATTAACCCCTAATCTGCCCCCCACAACGTCGCCTCCACCTGCCTACACTTATTAACCCCTAATCTGCCGACCGGACCTGAGCGCTACTATAATAAAGTTATTAACCCCTAATCCGCCTCACTAACCCTATAATAAATAGTATTAACCCCTAACATCGCCGACACCTAACTTCAATTATTAACCCCTAATCTGCCGACTGGAGCTCACCGCTATTCTAATAAATGTATTAACCCCTAAAGCTAAATCTAACCCTAACACTAACACCCCCCTAAATTAAATATAATTTAAATCTAACGAAATTAATTAACTCTTATTAAATAAATTATTCCTATTTAAAGCTAAATACTTACCTGTAAAATAAATCCTAATATAGCTACAATATAAATTATAATTATATTATAGCTATTTTAGGATTAATATTTATTTTACAGGTAACTTTGTATTTATTTTAACCAGGTACAATAGCTATTAAATAGTTAAGAACTATTTAATAGCTAAAATAGTTAAAATAATTACAAATTTACCTGTAAAATAAATCCTAACCTAAGTTACAATTAAACCTACACTATCAATAAATTAATTAAATACAATACCTATAATTATCTACAATTAAACCTAACACTACACTATCAATAAATAAATTAAATACAATACCTACAAATAACTACAATGAAATAAACTATCTAAAGTACAAAAAATAAAAAAATATTTACAACAATTTTAAACTAATTACACCTACTCTAAGCCCCCTAATAAAATAACAAAGCCCCCCAAAATAAAAAATGCCCTACCCTATTCTAAATTACTAAAGTTCAAATCTCTTTTACCTTACCAGCCCTGAACAGGGCCCTTTGCGGGGCATGCCCCAAGAAGTTCAGTTCTTTTGCCTGTAAAAAAAAACCATACAATACCCCCCCCCCCCAACATTACAACCCACCACCCACATACCCCTAATCTAACCCAAACCCCCCTTAAATAAACCTAACACTAAGCCCCTGAAGATCTTCCTACCTTATCTTCACCATACCAGGTTCACCGATCGATGCTGAAGAGGTCCATGATCCGGCTGAAGTCTTCATCCAAGCGGGGCAGAAGAGGTCTTCCATCCGATTGAAGTCTTCATCCAAGCGGGATCTTCTATGGTCATCCATGCGGAGTGGCAGGATCCTGAAGACCTCCGACGCGGAACATCCATCCTGGCCAACGACTGAACGACGAATGACGGTTCCTTTAAATGACGTCATCCAAGATGGCGTCCCTCGAATTCCGATTGGCTGATAGGATTCTATCAGCCAATCGGAATTAAGGTAGGAATATTGTTCCAATCAGCCAATAGAATGCGAGCTCAATCTGATTGGCTGATTGGATCAGCCAATCGGATTGAACTTGATTCTGATTGGCTGATTCCATCAGCCAATCAGAATATTCCTACCTTAATTAGGATTCTATCAGCCAATCGGAATTCGAGGGACGCCATCTTGGATGACGTCCCTTAAAGGAACCGTCATTCTTCAGTTGGACGTCGCCGGAAGAAGATGGGTCCGCGGTGGAGGTCTTCAGGATGGAGCCGGTCGTCATCGGATGAAGATAGAAGATGCCGCTTGGATCAAGATGGTTGCCGGTCCGGATCGCCTCTTCTTCCCGGATAGGATGAAGACTTTGGAGCCTCTTCTGGACCTCTTCAGCCACCGGATGATGGATCGCCAGCCCCCGCTTGGGTTGGATGAAGATTTTGGAGCCAGGACGGATCGGTGATACCTGGTGAGGTGAAGACAAGGTAGGATGATCTTCAGGGGCTTAGTGTTAGGTTTATTTAAGGGGGGTTTGGGTTAGATTAGGGGTATGGGGGTGGTGGGTTGTAATGTTGGGGGGGGGTATTGTATGTTTTTTTTTTTTACAGGCAAAAGAGCTGAACTTCTTGGGGCATGCCCCGCAAAGGGCCCTGTTCAGGGCTGGTAAGGTAAAAGAGCTTTGAACTTTAGTAATTTAGAATAGGGTAGGGCATTTTTTATTTTGGGGGTCTTTGTTATTTTATTAGGGGGCTTAGAGTAGGTGTAATTAGTTTAAAATTGTTGTAATATTTTTCTTATGTTTGTAAATATTTTTTTATTTTTTGTAACTTAGTTCTTTTTTATTTTTTGTACTTTAGTTAGTTTATTTCATTGTAGTTATTTGTAGGAATTGTATTTAATTTATTTATTGATAGTGTAGTGTTAGGTTTAATTGTAGGTAATTGTAGGTATTTTATTTAATTAATTTAATGATAGTATAGTGTTAGGTTTAATTGTTACTTAGGTTAGGATTTATTTTACAGGTAATTTTGTAATTATTTTAACTAGGTAACTATTAAATAGTTCTTAACTATTTAATAGCTATTGTACATGGTTAAAATAATTACAAAGTTGCCTGTAAAATAATATTAATCCTAAAATAGCTATAATATAATTATAATTTATATTGTAGCTATATTAGGATTTATTTTACAGGTAAGTATTTAGCTTTAAATAGGAATAATTTATTTAATAAGAGATAATTAATTTCGTTAGATGTAAATTATATTTAACTTAGGGGGGTGTTAGTGTTAGGGTTAGACTTAGCTTTAGGGGTTAATACATTTATTAGAATAGCGGTGAGCTCCAGTCGGCAGATTAGGGGTTAATACTATTTATTATAGGGTTAGTGAGGCGGATTAGGGGTTAATAACTTTATTATAGTAGCGGTGCGGTCCGCTCGGCAGATTAGGGGTTAATAAGTGTAGGCAGGTGGAGGCGACGTTGTGGGGGGCAGATTAGGGGTTAATAAATATAATATAGGGGTCGGCGGTGTTAGGGGCAGCAGATTAGGGGTACATAAGGATAACGTAGGTGGCGGTCGGCAGATTAGGGGTTAAAAAAATTTAATCGAGTGTCGGCGATGTGGGGGGACCTCGGTTTAGGGGTACATAGGTAGTTTATGGGTGTTAGTGTACTTTAGAGTACAGTAGTTAAGAGCTTTATAAACCGGCGTTAGCCCAGAAAGCTCTTAACTACTGACTTTTTTCCTGCGGCTGGAGTTTTGTCGTTAGATGTCTAACGCTCACTTCAGACACGACTCTAAATACCGGAGTTAGAAAAATCCCATTGAAAAGATAGGATACGCAATTTACGTAAGGGGATCTGTGGTATGTAAAAGTCGCGGCTAAAAAGTGAGCGTTAGACCCTATTTTGAGTGACTCCAAATACCGGAGGTAGTCTAAAACCAGCGTTAGGAGCCTCTAACGCTGGTTTTCACGGCTAACGCCAAACTCCAAATCTAGGCCTAAGCCTCTTGTGGTCATACCAACGTACACCATCTCACAGTCACATGACAAGCAGTAGATTATATTCATACTTTTACAGTTGATATGACTCCTGATATACCACTTTTTATTGAATCGATCTACCACAAATTTTTTCTTTTGCATATAATAACATATGTTACAGTGTCCGCATGCTATAGACCCTTGAAATATTTTTTTTTTTTTTTTTTAGCATTACGGTTGAAATGACTTGTGGTTAGGCAATCTCTCAAATTATATGCCCTTCTATAGGTGAATAGGCCGGGATATGTAGTTGGTCAGGAATTATACTCTGTAGTACATCATCACTTTTTAATATGTGCCAATGTTTACGTACTATACTGGTGACTCTCACTAAGGCCGGTATATGTAGATATAAACCTTAATTGGTCAGATGATTGAACACTTTTAGGCTTAAGAAGTTCCATTCTATCCTTACTTAGTGCTCTATTGTATGCCTTTGCCAGTGCCTTTTTGGTGTATCCTCTCTTAACTTTAATTCATCCGCCGCTTTTTTAAAAGATTCTGTATTTGTACAGTTTTGGCGGATTCTCAGGTATTCACCATATGGTAAGCTGCGTATTGTGTTTGGGTGATGAAAGCTATACGCTCTCAGTATGTTATTTGTTGATGTTGGCTTTCTATACGATGTAGTTACCAGATGGTCATCAACAATATTGATTGTAAGATCCAAAAATTCAACCTTTAGCTTATCTTGAGTCATGGTGAGATACAGACCAAGAGGATTCTGATTCAATACAGATATAAATTCCAGCAATAAGTCGCTGGAACCTTCCCACACAAAGATATCATCTATATACCTGGACCAGTGGGAGATAGAAGATGTAAATCTAATCATCGAATCATGAAACACTATAGTTTCCTCCCACCAGCCCAGGTATATATTGGCATACGTTGGGGCACATGAAGTCCCCATGGCCGTGCCACATGTTTGTAAATAAAATCGTTAGTCGAAGACAAAGTAATTATGTCTAAGTACGAATTCCAATAATTCAAAGAGGAATTCCTTGCTCTCATTGGATATAGTTATCTTTTGATAGATAATACGAGACAGCTTTACATCCCCATACCGGATCAATGCTAGTGTAAAGGGACTCTACATCACAAGTCACAAGGATAGAATTAGAAGTTATTGGGATATTATCGATTTTATTAAGTACATGCATCGTATCTCTTGTATACGAAGGTAGCATTTCCACTATGTGTCTTAATCTGGCATCAATGTATTTGCTGGCTTTTTCCGTTAATGAACCTATGCCCGATACAATCGGTCGTCCCGGAGGACAGACCAGACTCTTGTGAACCTTAGGCAATAGGTACAGGGTAGCTACCCTTGGTAATTTTACTTCAAGGAACTTAAGCTCAGCATTATCAATGATGCCAGAGGATAGAGCAGATGATATTAATTTGTTTTATTGTTTCAAAAAACACTCAGTTGGATTGTTAAACAGATTTGCATAATTCTTTTTATTACTCAGTTGCCGTTTTGCCTCCTCCAAATACATAGAAGTAGGCCATAAGACAACATTGCCTCTATCACTTAATTTAATTTCAGTGTCAGACCATTGACTTAGCAAGGGGGATAGGCTTTTAAAGCAGCCGTTCCCGACACTCGGCTTGACATTATTATTAACTGACACACATTGAAAAAGGCCAGCTCTAAGGCCGAAACGCGTTTGAAGTTATTAACTTACTTTGGTTTTTAAATCTCTTTTCGCTCGCATTGGTTTTAGTCCGCCTCTGTCACCTGAAGCTGTGTATCTAGTTACGACCAGGAATACAGGGAGGCTTTTACCCCAGAACTTCTGTACACCGATGATGAGTTATTGTTTTATCTCTAATCTATCTTTGCTTATATCTCTCTAGTGGGAGGTGATATTTATCACTTTTAATGATTATTAATTAAAGTTTAAATAATTTTATATCTAACCATACACACCCCATTAACTGTTTTTATACAGTAGGATATCCACTTAGGAGTTGTGAGTGCTAATAACCCCCACTTTTTGTCCCATCCCCCTCTTTCCCTTATTTGAGATTCAGCATTTGGGGATAGCACCGAGGTTTATACCTCTCAGACTCCTAATCTATTATTACACTGTGCCAATATTAATTTTCAATTGTTTTGTACTTATATTTTACTTATTACAAATCTCTATATAATCTATTGAACCCCCCAAACTCCTCAAAACATGACTTAGACAGTTCCAAATCTACCCTTATTGAGTCCTTTCTGAATAGTATTGACATACCAACGATTACGCCAGATCAGAAAACCACACTTAACTCCCCTTTTACTAGTGAAGAGTTACAACTAGTGAACAAGAATTTGCCTTTTTCAGCCAGTCATTATCAACACATATCTCATTAATTCCCAAAGAGGGAAAATACCTACCTACCGGTGTTAGGGGCAGCAGATTAGGGGTACATAAGGATAACGTAGGTGGCGGTCGGCAGATTAGGGGTTAAAAAAATTTAATCGAGTGTCGGCGATGTGGGGGGACCTCGGTTTAGGGGTACATAGGTAGTTTATGGGTGTTAGTGTACTTTAGAGTACAGTAGTTAAGAGCTTTATAAACCGGCGTTAGCCCAGAAAGCTCTTAACTACTGACTTTTTTCCTGCGGCTGGAGTTTTGTCGTTAGATGTCTAACGCTCACTTCAGACACGACTCTAAATACCGGAGTTAGAAAAATCCCATTGAAAAGATAGGATACGCAATTTACGTAAGGGGATCTGTGGTATGTAAAAGTCGCGGCTAAAAAGTGAGCGTTAGACCCTATTTTGAGTGACTCCAAATACCGGAGGTAGCCTAAAACCAGCGTTAGGAGCCTCTAACGCTGGTTTTCACGGCTAACGCCAAACTCCAAATCTAGGCCTAAGCCTCTTGTGGTCATACCAACGTACACCATCTCACAGTCACATGACAAGCAGTAGATTATATTCATACTTTTACAGTTGATATGACTCCTGATATACCACTTTTTATTGAATCGATCTACCACAAATTTTTTCTTTTGCATATAATAACATATGTTACAGTGTCCGCATGCTATAGACCCTTGAAATATTTTTTTTTTTTTTTTAGCATTACGGTTGAAATGACTTGTGGTTAGGCAATCTCTCAAATTATATGCCCTTCTATAGGTGAATAGGCCGGGATATGTAGTTGGTCAGGAATTATACTCTGTAGTACATCATCACTTTTTAATATGTGCCAATGTTTACGTACTATACTGGTGACTCTCACTAAGGCCGGTATATGTAGATATAAACCTTAATTGGTCAGATGATTGAACACTTTTAGGCTTAAGAAGTTCCATTCTATCCTTACTTAGTGCTCTATTGTATGCCTTTGCCAGTGCCTTTTTGGTGTATCCTCTCTTAACTTTAATTCATCCGCCGCTTTTTTAAAAGATTCTGTATTTGTACAGTTTTGGCGGATTCTCAGGTATTCACCATATGGTAAGCTGCGTATTGTGTTTGGGTGATGAAAGCTATACGCTCTCAGTATGTTATTTGTTGATGTTGGCTTTCTATACGATGTAGTTACCAGATGGTCATCAACAATATTGATTGTAAGATCCAAAAATTCAACCTTTAGCTTATCTTGAGTCATGGTGAGATACAGACCAAGAGGATTCTGATTCAATACAGATATAAATTCCAGCAATAAGTCGCTGGAACCTTCCCACACAAAGATATCATCTATATACCTGGACCAGTGGGAGATAGAAGATGTAAATCTAACCATCGAATCATGAAACACTATGGTTTCCTCCCACCAGCCCAGGTATATATTGGCATACGTTGGGGCACATGAAGTCCCCATGGCCGTGCCACATGTTTGTAAATAAAATCGTTAGTCGAAGACAAAGTAATTATGTCTAAGTACGAATTCCAATAATTCAAAGAGGAATTCCTTGCTCTCATTGGATATAGTTATCTTTTGATAGATAATACGAGACAGCTTTACATCCCCATACCGGATCAATGCTAGTGTAAAGGGACTCTACATCACAAGTCACAAGGATAGAATTAGAAGTTATTGGGATATTATCGATTTTATTAAGTACATGCATCGTATCTCTTGTATACGAAGGTAGCATTTCCACTATGTGTCTTAATCTGGCATCAATGTATTTGCTGGCTTTTTCCGTTAATGAACCTATGCCCGATACAATCGGTCGTCCCGGAGGACAGACCAGACTCTTGTGAACCTTAGGCAATAGGTACAGGGTAGCTACCCTTGGTAATTTTACTTCAAGGAACTTAAGCTCAGCATTATCAATGATGCCAGAGGATAGAGCAGATGATATTAATTTGTTTTATTGTTTCAAAAAACACTCAGTTGGATTGTTAAACAGATTTGCATAATTCTTTTTATTACTCAGTTGCCGTTTTGCCTCCTCCAAATACATAGAAGTAGGCCATAAGACAACATTGCCTCTATCACTTAATTTAATTTCAGTGTCAGACCATTGACTTAGCAAGGGGGATAGGCTTTTAAAGCAGCCGTTCCCGACACTCGGCTTGACATTATTATTAACTGACACACATTGAAAAAGGCCAGCTCTAAGGCCGAAACGCGTTTGAAGTTATTAACTTACTTTGGTTTTTAAATCTCTTTTCGCTCGCATTGGTTTTAGTCCGCCTCTGTCACCTGAAGCTGTGTATCTAGTTACGACCAGGAATACAGGGAGGCTTTTACCCCAGAACTTCTGTACACCGATGATGAGTTATTGTTTTATCTCTAATCTATCTTTGCTTATATCTCTCTAGTGGGAGGTGATATTTATCACTTTTAATGATTATTAATTAAAGTTTAAATAATTTTATATCTAACCATACACACCCCATTAACTGTTTTTATACAGTAGGATATCCACTTAGGAGTTGTGAGTGCTAATAACCCCCACTTTTTGTCCCATCCCCCTCTTTCCCTTATTTGAGATTCAGCATTTGGGGATAGCACCGAGGTTTATACCTCTCAGACTCCTAATCTATTATTACACTGTGCCAATATTAATTTTCAATTGTTTTGTACTTATATTTTACTTATTACAAATCTCTATATAATCTATTGAACCCCCCAAACTCCTCAAAACATGACTTAGACAGTTCCAAATCTACCCTTATTGAGTCCTTTCTGAATAGTATTGACATACCAACGATTACGCCAGATCAGAAAACCACACTTAACTCCCCTTTTACTAGTGAAGAGTTACAACTAGTGAACAAGAATTTGCCTTTTTCAGCCAGTCATTATCAACACATATCTCATTAATTCCCAAAGAGGGAAAATACCTACCTTGAGTGGAAAATCATAGGCCAATCTCTTTGCTAAACACGAATATCAAGATTTATGCAAAACTATTAGCAAATAGGCTAGGTGCACTGCTTCCTAATTTGATCTTTGCAGATCAGTTAGGATTTGTACAAACGAGGGAGGCAAAATATAATGCTGTCAATTTGATTGATTACGCCACTAAACATCGGGTTCCTTTGGTGATTCTTTCAACAGATGCTGAAAAAGCTTTTGACAGCGTCTGTTGGCAGTTTTTAAAAGCAGTGTTGTCAAAAACGGGTTTGGGATTAGAATTTATTTTGATAGTGTTTGCTATGTATTCTTCCCCAACAGCTAGGGTAAGAGTAAATGGCTGTCTATCTGCCCCTTTTACTATATCAAACGGAACCAGGCAAGGCTGCCTCTTATCCCCATTGTTATTTGTTTGTGTTATTGAAACCCTGGCTCTGAAAATTTGCTCTCTCCCAGACATAATAGACCTTCAGATTAATAACTCACATCATAAACTCTCACTTTACACTGTTGATGTACTTTTCTTTTTAACTAACCCCCAATACTCTATCCCTATCAGATTTTGAAATACAACACATAAAAACCCTCTGTACTTTTCGGTGGCAAGAACGTAGACTAAAATATCTAAGTTTTCCTCGCCCCTACGATGGAAAAGATGTTTGAGTCTAATTATGTTGCCCTCCAATCTTCCATTATAGCTACTTTGTCTTCCTGGAGACGAAAACCATTATCCTAGACAGGAAAGATAAACGCCTTTAAAATAAATGAACATCCTCCCAAAAATTCTTAATCTCTTTCAGACACTGCCTATACCCTTACCAAACACATATATTCCTTCCCTACAAACAACATTTTCTAATTCATATGGAACAAACGCTATGCTAGGATAAACAGCAGAGTCATGTGCCAAACAATAAATCATGGGGGACTTGGAGTAACTGATCTAATTACATATAGAAAGGCTATATATCTACAGAGAATAGTAGATTGGATTACGAACTATAATACCAAAATTTGGGTGAAACCGGAACATAACAATACATGCTCTATACATCTAGGAGCACAATGCTGGACCCCAAAGATGTATCCAGTGCTAGGGTTTTGGCTACATAGGCAAAGACACACCCCCCCCCCAAAAAAAAAAAAATTATATAACCTGCTACTACTGCTTCTTAACAAAATGTTCTAGTAATGTGTAATAGATATTTCTGCATGACATAATGTGCCAAAGCGGTGGCTCTGCACAATATAGCAGGTAACAAAATTTACCTGCACACATATATATTTACACATACAGGCATACTCATACATATACATAGTTTCACACATAAACATTTATACACACACAGACATATAGACACACTCATGCACACACATTTATACATACACACACACACACACACACATATTACACATACATTTATACTCGCACATACACATTTACACCCACACACATACATATTTACACATACTCATACACACATTTGCACACACACAACCACATACACATTTATACACACAAAAATACACACACAACCACATACACATTTGTATACACATACACCATACACAAACACACATACAACACCACACATACAGACATACACACAAATACACAAACACATACACAAACATACAAAAACACACACACATGGAGTGACAACTGCAAGACTGAGTACAGCATGATACCTAAATGTACATTTATTAAACAAAATGTTGCTATTACATGCTATTTCACAGATCACAGGCTAGTAGGCTTATTTCCACCTCTTCTGTATTGTATAACCTAATATAACATAATGTTTAATGTCTGCCATCTCCCATAGTTTTGCCATATCAAGTTAAAACATGCCACAGCTGCCTAAAGCTTCCTTAGTAGAAAACCGAGAAACCATAATACACTTCCAATAAAACAGCTGTCTGACACAATTACTCAATTATATTATAGCAGAAACCCTACACCAAATGTGTGTGTATTCAGCCATCGCGGTACTAACTTCTTTGAGGTCACAGCTTCCTGTGCTTGCTCCACTGCTCTATGTGTGTTTGCACTGCACCGTGGCCTCTAGGACGCTCTCCCTTATGGTTGTTACAACATTCCATCCCCCCTCCTGTGGTGCGGTGCCAAATTAGTGTGCAGCTGCACAGTGGAGAGACCGCCTTGCAGGTCGCTCCATCACTGCCTTGCTCCCTCCACTCCAAGCAACTGCTCACTGCTGTGCTGACTGTGTAATACAGTCTGCCACAGTGGCCCAGCCAGGCCCCAGTGGGAAATACCACGGCATCCTAGCGGGCCAATGTGGTGCTATGGGTTATGAAATAGATCAGTTTATCACATGCAACAGCAAGAATGTAATTTATCTATTACGATGTTCATGTGACTATATATATATATATATATATATATATATATATATATATATATATATATATATATATATATATATATATATCACACCTAAAGATTATTAAAAACCAGATTGAACGAACATATATACAATATCGAAAAAGGTTTTCCAAATCACACTGTGTCTGCACATTTTGATAACTTGATATCTATTGAAACACAATAGAAGAGTGAAGGATTTAGAATTTCTGGGTATTAGAAAGGTAGAGTAGCTGGAAAGGAGGTGACACACAAAACACCTTGGGACGGTTGGAGATGAAATCGATCCACATTATGGACAGTTTCATACCCAACGGTCTAAATAAAGATTTTGAAGTACACCATTTCTTGTAACATCGGTAACAACATTATGTTAGTTATCCAGTAATAGGTTAATATCTCTAATCACAATACATCATTTGTAGACATCCACCCTCGTTCACCTATACTATAGGATTGTAGGTTTCGTATTTGTATACAGCCACCCAATTGTATCCAATTGTATCAGTGACATAATGCTTAAATAGAGATTTTGTATATACTATGTTTTTATTTTTTGCTATATAATGTCATATTGTTATCAATTTTCTTAACCTCTGTTATCTATATATGTTGGTGAAATTATGATCTAAAAGACCGAGAAATACAAACACTATTTGCCCTTTTCCAAAATGGTGGACTATAACTTTGGCACTTCCGGTTTCTTTAATGAACTGAGGTATAAAAGACATTAAGGACATGCACGCTGGATTCCTTGATAAAGCTGCTAAGCGAAACGTACGTCGGAGTTGGAACTTTTATATACTTTTCTCACCATACGTCTTTCTCTTGCCTATAATGCCGGAGGCGGAGCTATTCCTTGCTGGTATCAGTTTGTAGATGGTTAGCGGTTAATCTTCTGCCTTCCATCCGCATACATCCAGCATATAGGTTTGGTCCTTAGAGCGATAATCACTGTATTGTCACTCGTTAGTCCTCAATATACGGTGTTGGTTGTGCATTTGTGACGTTTTATGTTTTTAATAAATTATTCTTTTATATATCTTCGTGTGAGACACTGTTTATCTATACTGTTTACCTACCAGTATAAAGTAGGTGTGCGCATGACCCTGAGCTTGGATTGGCTCCACCAAATGTAATTACTCGTTAACAAATTCATCAGTCACTTCAAGTGTGTTACAGAATTACGCTATGTTGTGCTTCTCTTCTCATTTCTTCTGAGAACAAAGTGGAAGACATCGATTGCAGAAGATTCTCTGGGAAGTGAATATATCCTTCAAATTAATCTTGTGAAAATAGTGAACTAGCAGTTCATATTTATTTTATTCACTTTTTTATTTGTGATTTACTTGGTACATTTATCTTATTTATGTGTAATACAGTCTGCCACAGTGGCCCAGCCAGACCCCAGAGGGAAATACCACGGCATCCTAGCAGGCCAATCTGGTGCTGCTACTAAACTACTCAGGGTTCCTGCCTTTGTCAGTAGTGCAGATAAAACAATTAAAGCGTGCAGGAACTCTGTGATCACATTAAAAATAATTGTGCATTACCTATAAAAAAAGATGCTCCTGCTCTGTTTGCGCCCCCCCTGCTGGGGGCCCTAAGGCGGCTTTATGCAAATGCTGGCCCTGGATGTATCTACACATACAACAAACACTACACACAATTAGAGATGGGAATGCCTGGAAAAAAACCTTAAAATTAGGGGGGAAAAAAATGGTTTTTTTCATGTTTTTTTTTCCCAAGCCGTTTTTTGTTTTTCTGCAGAAAAAAAAAAAATGTAGTGTGGAATATGTTCTTTTACAATGATAAATAATGTCTATGACATGTTAGTCAAACTATACAACACAAAGACCTTAATGAAAGGCTTCTGAGACTTTATGTAATCAATCAAGTTCTCTCAGCTGAAGATAAGCAAATCCTGGAATACAATTCAAGTATACTGTACTTCTCAATGCAATTCTCAAATAAGAGAGAGAAGCATTTTTGCCTCGGGGGGGGGGGGGGGGCAAATGCTTCAGTTTTGCTTGCTTGTGGGCTCCATCTTTACCTCCTACAGTGGGTGATTGTTGGTGTACAGTAGATGATAGTTTCTGTCCTCTCAGGCCTTAATTGACAGGTAAGAGGTTAAATTTGTCTGACAAATGTATCTTTATAACCTTTATCTAAATGATTCCTATTAATGTTCTCCCCATCACAGCATAATGTTTATCTATAGTGTTGCTACTAAATTGCTTTTTGTTCCTCTAAGTAAAATGGTGACACCAACATCTAGAGTTTGGAAACATTTCCACAGTGCAATTGCTGCTGAGAGCAAAGCTGCAATTTGCAAATACTATAAGAAGAAATGTTGTTTTCCAAATGCTATAAGGATGACAAACACATCCTTGCATGCCAGAGGTGCCCTAAAGACATTAAAAAATACTTTACGGAATTAATTGATGAGGACCATAATGAAAATGCAAGTAGCTTTTCCCTCTAAAGTTCTCATCCCAGAAACACTCTTTCTGCTGCTTCTGTATCATCACAACGTGTTTCTTCACTAGCAGAATTTTTAAAGGGACATTATACACTAGATTTTGCTTTGCATAAATGTTTTGTAAACGATCCATTCATATAGCCCATACAGTTGTTTTTTTGTTTTTGTTTTTTAAATGTATAGTTTTGCTTATTTTTTAAATAACATTGCTCTGATTCTCAGATTACTAACCAAGCCCCAAAGTTTTAGGAGAATACTGATGTATACCTACTCCAACTTGATCCTGTTTGTGTAAAGGTTCTTTTCATATGCAAATGAAGGGGGAGGGGGGGAATGGCTGCTTTTTCCCACTTGCAGTGGGTGTTCCAGCTACCTTTTTAACAGAGCTAAACTGGGAGCTTCTAAGTAAGCTTGTTTCAATCCGTGCAAACCTTACGTTTTTAGTCCATGAGAAAAATGACAAAAGAAACGGAAAATGATAGCAGTAGTTCAGGAAATGAGATAGATTAAATTGTGTGTGTATATGTTGTCTTTGTTTCCTTTTCTCAATTTTTTTTTTTTTAAAGTTAAACCTCGCTATGGAGCTTAAATATCGAGGTGGTCCCTTTCAAAATTTATGACTTGGTAGAGAATTCTAGCAAAATACCCTAACATTTCCTCAAAATTCTCACCACTATTTTTTTATTTATGAATAATAAAGAATTCTTACCAGGCTTAACTATTCTGGCTAAATTTATCGAGACGACTGATAGGACACTAATGATGTATGATTTAGGAGATTAAACTGTTACAAACTAGAAATAGCCTAGTTGACAATGGATTCTTAATTTTCCCAAATAGTTTTTTCTATCACCAATGTTACACATACCTTACCTTCCACTCACAAAAACAAAACTTGCTTAGGACACTAACGGCATTCAATACCCTGTGCTGCAAATCCTCACCCATGAGACATACTCTATCCCTTATTTATTTGCTACTGAAACAACCAGAACCATATTGATAGGTGGAGTGAAGAATTAAATGTAAACGTTTCATATATCGACTCCTCTAAGATTTATCCCGCAGTGAAGAAATCTTCTATCGGTTAAATTCCTAGAGCTCAATCTGAAGATTCTTCACAGATGGTATCTGACTCCATCTCGCTGTATAAAATTTATAGACTTCCATCTGAGAGATGTTGGAGATGCAATGGTCCGATAGGTCATATGTCTCATATATGGTGGCAATCTGAGGTAATCCTGATCTGGAACGCGGTGTCATTGGAAACTTCTAAATTGTTAAAGATACCTGTTCCACTAGACCCATGCCTGTGGTTATTTCATAAAACCCCAAGAAAATGTTCTTCAGTACAGGATAAGCTCTTTAGTATAGCAAGTAATAGTTTGACAATTTATCACAAAGAACTGGAAAAGTACTGTCACCACAACTATTGCCCAGTGGTTGAAAGAGTATAATCGCTTAATACTTTTAGAGGAATACTTTTATATTAAGCATCGCTGTATTCATATATATATATCCAGGTGAAGGAGGCTTGGGAAGCATTTTAGAGGAATACATTAGACAAACCCCCCCATGTAATTCTACACTATCACGTTACTTTAAACTGTCTTTACTGAATCTGTTACATGTTTAGGAGGGGGATGGTATGAATAAATCAAGAATTTCATTGTTTATATATGACAACCTAATCTGGCTAGGTAGACACTGGGAGTAAATGAAGAAAATGATTAGTAGAAACTTATTATGGATTGGAAGAATGGTTCAAGTTGCACATTAAATTTCATTGTTTTGATATGTTTTATTGCATATTGTTTACCTTAGAATGTATACATTTGTACATGTATGTAGATTCAATTCATATGTAACACTATTGTAATATATACATTTTCTTTTCATTTAATAAAACATTTAATAATAAAAAATAAATAAATTACTGCTTAGTTGTGGAAAATATACATCATGGGTTCAAGAGTTAGGGGCATTGTGACCATTTTCCTACCATTATGCCCAGTCAGTGACAAATTGTCCAGTATTTTTGTGGAGGACAGATGGCAACCCTAAAACTGAATATGAATATGATGTGCTAAAGGTACAGTTAAACAATTTACTGAGAGAGCTTAGATTGCTGTAGAAATATTCTTATTAAAGTTAGAATTTGGTGAGGAAATGTTAATTTAGGCTGTATCTAGCAAAAATGACTCAACAGTTTTGGAATCAGCTGAATAATGAGGTCAGGTGGTACAGGCATACACATAATAGCTGTTTTGCAACATAGACCCACATGTTTCTCATCTGTTAAAAAAGGGGAACAATATTTAAATTAGCAAATGATTCACATACAAGTTATCCTATAAAGGCAGCTTGTCTACCCATAGATCACAAGACTGTTGCATAACTTCAGTGTTTTTGAGCAGCCTATAGAGAAAATATGGTTTCAAGTTAAAACAAATGTAACATTTTTACACAGTTATGATGCTACATAAAATACTTGTTTTGTACAAGTTGGGGCAAATTCATTACAACATTCATTAGACATTATGCACACAATCATGTCAAACTGCCAAACTTCACAAAAATAGCACATTCCAGCTTCCTTTTGCAAAAATTACTGGTCAGAACAGTTAAAGGGACACCACATTTTTTCTTTCATGATTCAGATAGAGCATGCAATTTTAAGCAACTTTCTAATTTACTCCTATTATCAAATTTTCTTCATTTTCTTGGTATCTTTATTTGAAAAGCAAGAATGTAAGTTTAGATGCCGGCCCTGTTTTGGTGAACAACCTGGGATGTTCTTGCTGATTGGTGGATAAATTCACCCACCAATAAACAAGTGCTGTCCAGTGTACTGAACCAAAAATTATCTGGCTCCTTAGCTTAGATGCCTTCTTTTTCAAATAAAGATAGCAAGAGAACGAAGAAAAATTGATAATAGGAGTAAATTAGAAAGTTGCTTAAAATTGCATGCTCTATTAAGTCGGAGGTGATATGGCTTCAAAATAACAAACATGCCACACTTCGTGATACGAACCTACATATCACAGCTGGCTCCTTTAAATACTTAGGTATTCAATTACATGTTGACCCTACGCGCATCTACCACCTCAACATTCCCAAGGTCATAGCTAATACGCTAATACGCAAGACATCATTAGGGGATGGAGGGGACTCCCTCTGTCTTTATATGGTAGAATTCATCTGCTTAAAATGATTATCCTGCCAAAGCTCCTATACCCCTTGCAGATGCTTCCCCTACTACTCCATAGCAGAGATATACAAACCATTTCTTCTACATTTGCTTCATTTGTCTGGAACCAGAAAAAGCATAGGATTAGTAAGAGTAAACTGTCCATGTCAGTGAGCCCGGGAGGTCTTACGTTTCCAAACATCCAATGGTATAATTGGGCAACGCTAGCTAAACTGACCATAGGATGGCTTGCCAAATCGGACTATTTCAGCCCTGCTATTAGAACTTGACATAGTTGCACCTCTCAACATGGCTTATTTGCCGCATGCTAAGCTATCGTCCCTCCCCCCACATGTCTCCCAAAATATATTGTTCCGTGACCCGCTCAGAGCATGGCACAAGATGTGCAGATTCTGGAAAATTGACCATGAAGTTACCAAACACTTACCCATACAAGGAAATCCTAAATTAATTCCGGGGTACACTACATGGGCCTTCCGGATCTGGGAGACCCTTGGACTAACATCCATTGCGCAACTGCTTAATCCTACCACATCTCAAATTCTCCCATTCCAGACTCTGAGGGTATCCCACCTGATACTATGTTTGCTTATTTCCAGTGTAGACACTATGTTCGGGCTCTCCTCACTACCACCAACCAACTCACGAACACTAACTCCAGTATAGACAGAGTATTTTGCACGGTGAAACAGGGCTCACATTCCATTACCAACATATATAATGAAATAGCAACCCACCTAGAGCAACTACAGACAATTCATAACAAGTGGCTAGAGACAAGAGATGTTACCATCACCATGCCAGATCTGGTCTACAGTTTCTCGAAAGTTCACATGGCCACTCTCTCTGCATATTCGAGAGAAGCCCACACAAAACTACTCCACCAGGCATACATTCTCCCAAAGCTCAGAGCTAAAATGGTACCACAAGCAGTAGACAGCTGCATTAAGTGTTCCCTTCCATCCCCTGACATTACTCACCTTACTTGGGATTGCCCCAAACTTGTTGGACTGTGGGGTAGGCTTAAGTTTTGGCTGCATAAGGTCCTGAGGGAAAGGGTAGTCCTAACACCGACTAACTTTATGCACGACTTTGAGGTTACACCGCGACATCAGAAATTTCTCTACTCTGTTATACTCCTTACTAGGAGACTAATTTTGCAGTACTGGGTGACTGATAGAGCTCCTCCCTTTGGGAAGCTACTACATGCGATACACAACCAGGTGCTTGTGGAACAGATGGATGTGCAGGGAGATTTGGAGAGGAGAATAAAGGCCTTTATCCACAAGTGGGAACCCTACCTTCTATATATATCTCCACAAGTGAGAAATAGGATACTGTACCCCTTCCGCAACTCATTGTTCATACTGGAAGAGAATCTCCATGGCAGGTGGTGCCCCCCCCTTCCCTTCCCACAAATTGAACATTGCGATGGAGATCTTTGCCCTTTCGCTCTCCTATCTATTGGCTTAATCTATTTGTGCCAGGGTGTGGCCTCCCCCCCCCCCCTCTTTCCCTCCCTACCCTGGAGTGGAGGGTTCAATAGGGTGATTCTCTTTTACCCATGTCTTGTATTAGTTGTTGTAAGTTTAATGTTTTTGTTTTTGGTTATAAAAAAAAAACCAGGAAATGATGCTGGTCTCTGTAATAATGTGGAAACTAATATGCTGTTGGCGACGCTCGTCTACCCAAGTGGTGCGAGAGTACGCTACATCTTCTTTAACCATTGAATGTGAAAATGTGAATTTTTGTACAATGATTTCCATGTTGTGGCGGATCCAGTATTTCAATAAATAAAGTTATAAAAAAAATAAAAAAATGCATGCTCTATCTGAATCCCGAAAGAAAAAAATTGTGTTCAGTGTCCCTTTAAGTAAAGCCTAAAGGGAAAGCCAAAGGATTAGGATCTCCCTGCTCGAGACAAACTAATCTGGTTCATTTACTTTGATAAGATTAGAACACTTGTGCCAAGGGGAAAAATATGTTTACCTGATAACCTGACCCTTCAGAGAACCAGCTGACAAATCCTTATCCAGACTCTCCTGCAAAAGCTCAGGAACGCTCAGAATTCTGAAAGAATTATAGAGAGAACCTTTGCGAGAACACCATGCAAAAAAAGGTTTTCTAGGCCTTATGATAAATATGTCTGGTAACAGGTTTACTAACCTGAATCATGGTGTCAATAACCTTCTCTGAAAAATGTTTCTGAGACAGAACTAAGTAATTAATCGATATGCTGTCGAATTCAGAGTTTTGAGATACTGATAAAAGAAAGAACCATGAGTGAGAAGATCCCTTCTTAGAGGAAGCCTCCAAAGTGGGCACGAGGACATCTGAACCAGATCCGCCAACCAAATCCTGCAAAAAAAGTAAATCAGGTTGAAAGATCAGGGAATCACTAGAGCATCTATCAGATTTGGCTCAAGACCTTGCACAATACTGCGGCAGTTTGTGATTCAAGCAAGAGGCCATGGGCTCCATCTCTGGCAGACCTCAATGTCTTACAATTTGGTAAAAAAACTTCTTGATTCAGAGACCGTTCCCCTGGGTGAAGAGACTGTGAACTGAGAAAGTCTGCCTCCCTATTGTTCAAACTTAGAATGTGGATTGCAGGAATTATGCAATGATGGCATTCTCATTAAGGAATTTTGTGTTCCTCCCTGACTGTAATTACAGAAAACTTTCCTATCTGAGGTCAGGGCAATTCTGGAGAGCTCTGAAGATTGCAAGGAGTTCCAGAATATTTATGGGTTACCTTGACTCCTAAGTAGACCAAATTCTCTGCACTTTCCAAGACCCCCAGACTGTACCTCAACCTAACAGGTTAACATCTGTGAAATTAATACCAAAACTAGCTGAAGAAAGGAGGCCCTTGAACCAAGGAATAGTGAGTCTGCCACCAAGTTAGGGACTGTCTTGTCCTGTAATCTAACAGGTTCTTCTGAGATAGATCATTGTGATCCCCATTCCATTGATGCAGCATCTGTAATTGGAAGTACTGAAGATTAAATTACCTAATTACCTAATCGAACTGAATCTGAAGCAGAAACCATGAGATCCACAACTTCCATTCATTGAGCAACAAAAGGGAGAGGATTCTCCTGCAAAATGACACAGGTCTGTTGCAACTTCAGTCTACACAGATCTGTCAGGGACAAATGCATAGTCAGTGAATCGATTATGAACCCCAGAAAAGACACACAGGTCTCAGTAGTTAAGGAGCTTTTTGGAAGATTTATTTTCCAGCCATGACTCTGAAGCAACTGAACTACTATCTAAATGCGAGACACATCCAGTTGAAAAGATCAAGCCTTAATCAGAAGATTGCCCAAGTAAGCAACTACAAAAATGAATTGAGCTTGAGATACAGACAACAGAGCTCCCAGCACTTTTTGTAAACACTCTGGGAACTGTAGCCAGACTGAAAGGGGGGGCTACAAACATCTAATGCTTGTCTAGAAAAGCAAATGTCAGAAACTTGACATGATATCTGTGAATAGTGACATGCAAATAAGCATCTTATGTCTAGTAGACATAAACTGAAACTCCTGCTCTAAAGCAAGTTAAGTATGAACTGTCTTCATCTTGAAAGAAATTAGAAACCCTGATCCGACACTATCTCCTTGGGTAACCCATGTGAACGGAAGACCTCCCGGGCAAAAATTGATGCAAGCTCCTGAGCGGTAGGCAACTTCTTCAAAGGAATGCAATGTGACATTTTAGAAAAACGGTCAACCACCATAAGGATAACAGTATTGCCATTGGAAACAGGGAGCTCGACAATGAAGTCCATGGAAAGATGTGTCCAAGGATGCTCACCATTAGCAAAAGGTTGAAGAAGACCCACAGGAAGACGTTGAGGAGTCTTGTTCTGTGCTGAAACTGAGCAGGAGGCAACATACGCAGCAACATCAGAACGAAGACCTGGCCACCAGAATTGTCGAGTGACAGACCAAATCATTTGGTTCTTGCCTGGGTGACCTGCGGCTTTAGGATAGTGATAAGTGTGCAAAAGTTTAGTTTGAAGATTCTCAGGAACAAAACACTTACCGCTAGGTTTCTCAGGAGGTACATTGGTTTGTGCAGCCAGGATCTCCTCCCCCAAGGGAGAAGTCAAATTAGTACGTATGGTAGCCAAAATATGGTCAGGAGGTATAACTGGAGTAGGTACAGACTCCTCCTTGGACAGAGGGGAAAATTGTCGAGAGAGGCCATCAGCCCTAACATTCTTACTACCTGGCAGGTAGGAGACCACATAATTAAACCGAGACAAAAATAGCGCCCATCTGGCCTGTCGGGGCGACAAACGTTTTGCTTCAGATAGATAAGTAAAATTCTTGTGGTCAGTAAGAATGAGCACTGGCACGCTAGTACCCTTAAGAAGATGCCTCCATTCCTTGAGTGCCAAAATTATGTCCAGTAATTCCCTGTCACCAATTTCATAATTGCACTCCGCTGGAGAGTTTCTTAGAGAAGAAACCATACGGATGCAAGGAACCGTCAGGCGTAGGACGTTGAGAAAAGAGGGCACCTACTCCAGTCTCAGACGCATCGACCTCAAGAACGAAAGGCAGGACAGGGTTAGGATGAGCCAGAACTGGAGCAGCAGCAAAGGCAGTCTTAAGACTATCAAAGGCCTTAATGGCAGTAGGTGACCAATGGAGTGGATCATTTTCTTTACCGGTCATGTCTGTGATAGGTTTGACCAAGGAAGAAAAGTTTTTAATAAGCTTTCTATAGTAATTGGCGAACCCAAAAAAGCGTTGAATAGACAGAAGACCAACTGGGCGAGGCCACTGCAGAACTGCAGTTAACTTGTCAGGATCCATGGAGAACCCTGCAACGGAGATAACATAACCTAGGAAGGTTACTTGAGTCTGATGGAACTCACAGTTCTTGAGTTTACAAAACAGGCCGTTTTCATGTAGTCTCTGAAGAACCCGTGTAACATCAGAACGATGAGCCTCAAGTGTGGGTGAGTGTATGTGGATGTTGTCCAAGTATACCACAACACACTGTTGCAACATATCTTGTAGGACATCATTAATAAATTCCTGGAAAACAGCAGGAGCATTACATAGGCCAAAGGACAATACAAGATACTCATAATGCCCGCTCCTGGTGTTAAATGCTGTTTTCCATTCGTGGCCCTCCTTGATCCTAACGAGATTAATCAAGTTTAGTAAAGACCGTAGCTCCATTGAGGCGGTCAAAGAGTTCCGTAATGAGCGGAATAGGGTAAGCATTCTTAATAGTAAGATGATTAAGACCCCTATAATCGATGCATGGTCTTAACTCGCCACACTTTTTCTTCACAAAGAAGAAGCCAGCCCCTGCAGGAGAGCAGGATTTGCGGATGATCCCCCATGACAGAGCATCGGCAACATACTCCTCCATATCACAATTCTCCGCAACAGACAGAGGGTAAACCCGGCCCAGAGGAGGAATGGCTCCGGGTTGCAGGTCTATGGCACAATCGTAAGACCGGTGAGGACGCAACATACTGGCACGCACCTTGTCAAAAACATCTAGGAACTCTCGGTACTCCTCCTGCAATTGAGATACCGAAGAAGTGCACAAGACTTTAACTGGTTTCCGAAGACAAGTGGAAATACATTGCATAGACCACAACAAAATTTTGGACCTGCGCCAGTCGAGACTGGGATTGTGCTTTTGGAGCCAGGGATAACCCAGAACAACCAGAAAATGTGGAGAGTTTATCACCTGGAACTGGAGGGTTTCAAAATGGAGAGCCCCAACAGCCATGGATAACGGAGCAGTTTCGTGAGTAACGAGTGCAGACTGAAGGGGCCTGCCATCAATGGCTTCAATAGCAAGCGGAACGGACAGAGGCAAAACAGGAATGGAGTGCTTTGATACAAAAGCACTGTCAATGAAATAGCCCGCAGCACCGGAGTCAACAAGAGCCCGGGTGACTATGGAGGAGTCCACCCAGGAAAGGACAACCGTGACCAAAGGTTTCTCCTTTAGCGGTTCCGGGAACGAGGATAAACCACCCAAGGTCTGCCCCAGACAGGACCTTAGGTGTGAGCGTTTCCCGGCCGTGTAGGACAAGACTTCAAAAGGTGGCCCTTTAACTCACAATAGAGGCAGAGCTCCTCCCTCCTCCTCCTAAAGGCCCTCTCCGCTGCAGAGAGATGCGTGAATCCCAACTGCATCGGCTCAGCAGTACCTGGTGACTCTGGACCAGGAGGCATGGGATGAGAGGGAGGCATGGGTGGGAATGAACACGTAGGAGACAACGGAACAGGAGGCTTCCGCAAGCGCTCCTTGAAAGAGGGCCTCTCACTTAGTCTAATGACAATTAGGATCAAAAGACACCAATGCCTCGAGATCTTCTGGTAAATCACTGGCAGCAACTTCGTCTTTAATTGCATCAGAGAGCCCATGAAAGAAGGCGGCAACAAGGGCTTCATTGTTCCAACCTACCTCTGCGGCAAGCGTACAGAACTCAATGGCATACTGAGCAACAGATCTTGTACCTTGCTGAATGGACATGAGTCGTTTAGCAGCAGAGGAGGAGCCAGCCGGAACATCAAATACCCTTCGAAAGGAGGCCACAAATTCAGGGTGATTTGAAATCACAGCTTTATTAGTCTCCCACAGGGGATTAGCCCAGGCAAGAGCTGTGTCAGAGAGTAACAAGATGAGAAATCCCACCTTAGCTCTGTCAGAGGGAAACGCCTGAGGTAACATCTCAAAGTAAATGCCCACCTGGTTCAAAAACCATCTGCACTGATTAGGATCGCCTCCATAACGCTAAGGTAGAGGTGCAGAACCGGACATGCTCCTGGTAGGACTAGGTGCAGCAGCGGAAACAGGAGCAGCCATAACTTGCAGGACACTTTGGTCCAAATGTGCAGTGCGAGTCAGCAGGGTTTGCAGGGCTAGTGCAAATTGATCCAAGCAGTGATCCTGTTCATCCATCCTGGAAATTATGGCAGGTAAAGGTGGATTATTAGCACCATCAGGATTCATGGCCCTTGCTTAATGTCAGGGTGTCAGGAATCAGACTGAGACGAGAAGTGCAAAAATAATCACACCTTTCTTAATAGCAAAAAATAATAAAAAGTCCACAAGTCAAATAACAAGCCAGGAATCAAAACCAGAGCTAGTAGTCAGACAAGCCGAGTCAGGAGCCAAAGCGAGTAGTCAGACGAGCTGGAATCAGGAACAAGCCAGGGATCAGGAACCAGGAGAGACGTCAGACAGCCAGGTAATACACAGAAGCTCTCACAAACAGGTCTGAGACAACGCAAGGGCAAAGCATACTGAACAGAGGCCCTTTAAATAATAAGTGATGACATCACAATTCTGAGACTGCATCCTGTCTCACACGGATGATGTACACCAGTCTGGCCATAAAAGGAAGTGCAGGAAATGAGCAGCATCACACAGTATGCACCAGAGTCAGCAAGAGAGGTGAGTAAAATGGCTGCCAGCAGCACATGGCAAACAAAACAGGGAAAAAAATCCTGACAGTGTTGAGTTATTTTGAGGGAACAGCAAATTTACACTGTATATAGGTATAAATTGTTTTTAAGAGTATTTTTAGATACCGAGCGCTTATTCATTAAACTTTACATTCACTTTAAGATTAACAAGAAATTGGAAACCAGTAGTCATACAGTATTTATAGATTTTTATTGTATATCGCCACCTACTGGACTAATTAATAATAATCATAATGGCATTCATACAATGTATGCAATCAACTCTTTGAAACACTGATTACCTTTTAAACCATTCAAAATTAAAATCATGAACACATTCAATTTCCAAATTAAGTGTGTTGCCCATACTCTTTTAAAAACACTTTAAGCTAAGTTAAAAATCATGTTAATATAATACATTTTTTATTTTATTCTTTTATTTTTTATATATCAACCACTACTTTATTTCCTAATTTATCACATAAATCAATCTATTACCCTTCTTTTACATCTATTGTTATGTATATTAAACCTTAAAGGGACACTGAACCTAAATTTTTTCTTTTGTGATTCAGATAGAGCATGACATTTTAGACTTTCTAATTTACTCCTATTATCAAATTTTCTTCATTCTCATGGTATCTTTATTTGAAAAGCAAGAATGTAAGTTTAGATGCCGGCCCATTTTTGGTGAACAAGCTGGGTTGTTCTTGCTGATTGGTGGATAAATTAATCTACCAATAAAAAAGTGCTATCCAGCGTTCTGAACAAAAAAAAAAAAACTTACATGCCTTATTTTTCACATAAACGGCTAGATTTAGAGTTTGGCGTTAGCCGTCAAAACCAGCGTTAGAGGCTCCTAACGCTGGTTTTGGGCTACCGCTGGTATTTAGAGTCAGTCAGGAAAGGGTCTAACGCTCACTTTGCAGCCGCGACTTTTCAATACCGCAGATCCCCCTACGCCATTTGCGTATCCTATCTTTTCAATGGGATCTTTCTAACGCCGGTATTTAGAGTCGTGGCTGAAGTGAGCGTTAGAAATCTAACGACAAAACTCCAGCCGCAGAAAAAAGTCAGTAGTTAAAAGCTTTCTGGGCTAACGCCGGTTCATAAAGCTCTTAACTACTGTGCCTAAAGTACACTAACACCCAGAAACTACTTATGTACCCCTAAACCGAGGCTCCCCCACATCGCCGCCACTCTATTAAAATTTTTTAACCCCTAATCTGCCGACCGCACACCGCCGCCAGCTACGTTGTCCCTATGTACCCCTAATCTGCTGCCCCTAACACCGCCGACCCCTATATAACATTTATTAACCCCTAATCTACCGCCCCCAACGTCGCCTCCACCTACCTACAATTATTAACCCCTAATCTGCCGACCGGACCTCACCGCCACTATAATAAATGTATTAACCCCTAATCCGCCTCACTCCCGCCTCAATAACCCTATAATAAATAGTATTAACCCCTAATCTGCCCTCCCTAACATCGCCGACACCTAACTTCAAGTATTAACCCCTAATCTGCCGACCGGACCTCACAGCTACTATAATAAATGTATTAACCCCTAAAGCTAAGTCTAACCCTAACCCTAACACCCCCCTAAGTTAAATATAATTTAAATCTAACGAAATAAATTAACTCTTATTAAATAAATTATTCCTATTTAAAGCTAAATACTTACCTGTAAAATAAACCCTAATATAGCTACAATATAAATTATAATTATATTGTAGCTATTTTAGGATTAATATTTATTTTACAGGCAACTTTGTAATTATTTTAACCAGGTACAATAGCTATTTAATAGTTAATAACTATTTAATAGCTACCTAGTTAAAATAATTACAAAATTATCTGTAAAATAAATCCTAACCTAAGTTACAATTAAACCTAACACTACACTATCAATAAATTAATTAAATAAAATACCTACAATTATCTACAATTAAACCTAACACTACACTATCAATAAATTAATTACATACAATACCTACAAATAAATACAATTAAATTAACTAACTAAAGTACAAAAAATAAAAAAGAACTAAGTTACAAAAAATAAAAAAATATTTACAAACATTAGAAAAATATTACAACAATTTTAAACTAATTACACCTACTCTAAGCCCCCTCATAAAATAACAAAGCCCCCCAAAATAAAAAAAATGCCCTACCCTATTCTAAAATTAAAATAGAAAAGCTCTTTTATCTTACCAGCCCTTAAAAAGGCCCTTTACGGGGCATGCCCCAAAGAATTCAGCTCTTTTGCCTGTAAAAAAAACATACAATACCCCCCCAACATTACAACCCACCACCCACATACCGCTAATCTAACCCAAACCCCCCTTAAATAAACCTAACACTAAGCCCATGAAGATCTCCCTACCTTGTCTTCACACCGGGTCCCGATCGGTCCAGAAGGGGGTCCGAAGTCTTCATTAAAGCCCAAGCGGGGGGCTGAAGAGTGACGTCCATCCTCCGGCTGAAGTCTTGATCCAAGCGGCGGCTAAAGAATTCCATCTTTGGGCAGAAGTCTTCATCCTATCCGGGCAGAAGAGTAGATCCGGACCGGCAAACATCTTCATCCAAGCCGCATCTTCTATGTTCTTCCATCAGATTCAGCCAATCAGATTCAATTTTAATCCGATTGGCTGATCCGATCAGCCAATCAGATTGAGATCGCATTCTATTGGCTGATCGGAACAGCCAATAGAATGCAAGCTCAATCTGATTGGCTGATCAGAATTTTCCTACCTTAATTCCGATTGGCTGATAGAATCCTATCAGCCAATCGGAATTCGAGGGACGCCATCTTGGATGACGTCCCTTAAAGGAACCTTCATTCGTCGTCTAGTCGTCGGAAGAAGAGGATGGATCCGCGCCGGAGGTCTTCAAGATGGAGCCGTTCGTCATCGGATGGAAGAACATAGAAGATGCGGCTTGGATGAAGATGTTTACCGGTCTGGATCTACTCTTCTGCCCGGATAGGATGAAGACTTCTGCCCGAAGATGGAATTCTTTAGCCGCCGCTTGGATCAAGACTTCAGCCGGAGGATGGACGTCACTCTTCAGCCCCCCGCTTGGGCTTAGATGAAGACTTCAGACCCTCTTCTGGACCGATTGGGACCCGGTGTGGTGAAGACAAGGTAGGGAGATCTTCAGGGGTTTAGTGTTAGGTTTATTTAAGGGGGGTTTGGGTTAGATTAGGGGTATGTGGGTGGTGGGTTGTAATGTTGGGGGGGTATTGTATGGGTTTTTTTTTACAGGCAAAAGAGCTGAATTCTTTGGGGCATGCCCCGCAAAGGGCCCTTTTAAGGGCTGGTAAGGTAAAAGAGCTTTTCTATTTTAATTTTAGAATAGGGTAGGGCATTTTTTTTATTTTGGGGGGCTTTGTTATTTTATGAGGGGGCTTAGAGTAGGTGTAATTAGTTTAAAATTGTTGTAATATTTTTCTAATGTTTGTAAATATTTTTTTATTTTTTGTAACTTAGTTCTTTTTTATTTTTTGTACTTTAGTTAGTTAATTTAATTGTATTTATTTGTAGGTATTGTATGTAATTAATTTATTGATAGTGTAGTGTTAGGTTTAATTGTAGATAATTGTAGGTATTTTATTTAATTAATTTATTGATAGTGTAGTGTTAGGTTTAATTGTAACTTAGGTTAGGATTTATTTTACAGGTAATTTTGTAATTATTTTAACTAGGTAGCCATTAAATAGTTATTAACTATTTAATAGCTATTGTACCTGGTTAAAATAAATACAAAGTTGCCTGTAAAATAAATATTAATCCTAAAATAGCTACAATATAATTATAATTTATATTGTAGCTATATTAGGGATTATTTTACAGGTAAGTATTTAGCTTTAAATAGGAATAATTTATTTAATAAGAGTTAATTTATTTCGTTAGATTTAAATTATATTTAACTTAGGGGGGTGTTAGTGTTTAGGGTTAGACTTAGCTTTAGGGGTTAATAAATTTATTAGAGTAGTGGTGAGGTCCGGTCGGCAGATTAGGGGTTAATACTTGAAGTTAGGTGTCGGCGATGTTAGGGAGGCCAGATTAGGGGTTAATACTATTTATTATAGGGTTATTGAGGCGGGAGTGAGGCGGATTAGGGGTTAATACATTTATTATAGTAGCGGTGAGGTCCGGTCGGCAGATTAGGGGTTAATAATTGTAGGTAGGTGGAGGCGACGTTGTGGGGGGCAGATTAGGGGTTAATAAATATAATATAGGGGTCGGCGGTTTTATGGGCAGCAGATTAGGGGTACATAGGTATAATGTAGGTTGCGGCAGTGTACGGAGCGGCAGATTAGGGGTTAAAAAAATATGTAGGTGTCAGCGATAGCGGGGGCGGCAGATTAGGGGTTAATAAGTGTAAGGTTAGGGGTGTTTAGACTCGGGGTACATGTTAGAGTGTTAGGTGCAGACTTAGGAAGTGTTTCCCCATAGGAAATAATGGGGCTGTGTTAGGAGCTGAACGCAGCTTTTTTGCAGGTGTTAGGTTTTTTTTCAGCTCAAACTACCCCATTGTTTTCTTTGGGGGAATCGTGCATGAGCACGTTTTTGAAGCTGGCCGCGTCCGTAAGCACCGCTGGTATTGAGAGTTGCAGTGGCGGTAAATATGCCTGTACGCTCCCTTTTTGGAGCCTAACGCAGCCATTCTGTGAACTCTAAATACCAGCGGTATTTAAAAGGTGCAGGGGAAAAAAAGCCAGCGTTAGCTGCGCGGGTCGTTACCGACAAAACTCTAAATCTAGGCGAAAGATAGCAAGAGAACAAAGAAAAATTGATAATAGGAGTAAATTAGAAAGTTGCTTAAAATTGCATGCTCTATCTAAATCACAAAAGAAAAGATTGGGGTTCAGTGTCCCTTTAAGATGGGATGAAAACAATAATTTCAACCATATCTCTAATTGAACATCTCTAATTAAACATTGTCTGCTCTTTCCCAACTATTCTATAAGAGAACTTGAAGTCTTCAAAATTGATACCTGAAATTATATGTATATACATTGTTAAAGTTAATATCTTAACAATCTATTCCCTAGACCTTGTATATAAAATGGTAGAATTACCTTATATATGTTCTGATTTTGCTATTATCATTGCACAAATGCTGCTAAATCGAAATTTATGTTTAGACCTCTTAGTTCCAAGCTGTTCTCTTCATGCATCCAAAAGGTTTCTTTTCTCCCCAAAATAATAATCTATTTTCTATAGTTGCCGGGATCCAATCTATAATCTTTAAATTCCTGGGGTCTTGATTGTGAAATAACCTTAAGTGATTAGACACACTATGTGGAGTGAATCCCTTGACAATGTTATTATAATGTTCATTGAATCTGGTTTGTATTTTATGTTTAGTGTGCCCTATATAGATACGATGGTATTCACACTGTAATAAATAAACTACATGAGTTGAATTGCAATTGCATTTGTATTTAATATAATATTGTTTAGTATTGTCAACATTGTCAAAGGATTCACCTTGTTTAAAGTGTTTGCACATTACAATCCTTTTTTCTACATCTTATCATCCCTTTTTGATTATTGAGCCGAATTCGGTTATTAATCTGGGTATTTTTCTTTTGTTTTGTAACGCTAGGTTTATCTAAAATCCTTGGGATACTTAACACAATTTTTTTTCTTTCATGATTCAGATAGAGCATGCATTTTTAAGCAACTTTCTAATTTACTTTCATTATCAAATTGTCTTCATTCTCTTGGTATCTTTATTTGAAAAAGCATAAATATAAGGTTATGAGTCAGCCCATCTTTGGTTCAGCACCTGGGTAGCTCTTGCTGATTGGTGGATAAATGCAGACACCAGGGTGCTGAACCAAAAATGAGCCGGCTTGTAAGCTTACATTCCTGCTTTTTCAAATAAAGATACCAAGAAAATGAAGAAAAATTGTTAATAGGAGTAAATTAGAAAGTTGCTGAAAATTGCATGCTCTATCTGAATCATGAAAGAATTTTTTGGGGGTTTGGCATCCCTTTAATGATCTTCTTTCCTTCATAAGTAGTAATAAATTGTATTTGTTCCTTATTCAATTTCTGACTGTTTCTTGTTACCCTGTAGGAGATCTTCCCTATCGACTTTCCTAGCTTTCTCTTTTGCTTTATTAAGTAAGAAGTTTACCTGCACACCCCTTTCTAGAAATTTAATATGCAAAACATTACATTGTTTTTCAAATTCTTCTATTTCTGTGCAGTTAAGTTTCATTGGTGTTCCATCTTTTTAAATGTGCGCTGATTGATGTAATTATTTTCATGTTGGTTTTCTATAGTCCTTTACCATTATACTGTTATTTTTAGTGTATGGTAACAAATCCAAAAATAGTATTTGATCCTTAGAACTATTAGGAGTAGATTTTAAGTTAATAATTTATAAACACTATTCAATTCCTTCTGTTCACCTTTCCAGATTATGAAAATATCATATATGTTTCTAATACACCTTATCTGCAAAAGGGTTATTATTCCAAATATAATTGCATTTAAAAGAATACATATATATTTTTGCATATGATGGTGCAAATGTGGTGCCCATGGCTGTACCCTGTATTTGCCTGTAAAAAGTCTCTTCAAATTCAAAATAATTAAAGGAAAGAATAAATCTAATGTATTTGTAAGTTGGGGAATTCTTGAAGTTTCAGATGTTCATCTACTGCTTTTAGGTCTAATGCATGTGGAATACAGATATAAAGTGCAGCCACGTCACAAGTAACCCTGTTTCCTACTTAATCCTCCCAATTTATTAATTACATCCTTGGTATCTTGTAAATATGTTTTATAATTCCTCACTTTTAGTTGTAAAAAACAATCTACATATTTAGATAAATTTGAGCTGATGGAGTTTCTACCTGAAACTATTAGACGTCCAGGTGTTTTTTGTCTATTTATGTATCTTTGGGAGGTGGTAAAATAACAAAATTTATGCTTACCTGATAAATTCCTTTCTCCTGTAGTGTGGTCAGTCCACGGGTCATCATTACTTCTGGGATATTAACTCCTCCCCAACAGGAAGTGCAAGAGGATTCACCCAGCAGAGCTGCTATATAGCTCCTCCCCTCTACGTCACCTCCAGTCATTCGACCAAGGACCAACGAGAAAGGAGAAGCCAAAGGGTGTAGTGGTGACTGGAGTATAATTCAAAAATTTTTTTACCTGCCATAAAAAATAGGGCGGGCCGTGGACTGACCACACTACAGGAGAAAGGAATTTATCAGGTAAGCATAAATTTTGTTTTCTCCTGTTAAGTGTGGTCAGTCCACGGGTCATCATTACTTCTGGGATACCAATACCAAAGCTAAAGTACACGGATGACGGGAGGGACAGGCAGGCTCTTTATACGGAAGGAACCACTGCCTGAAGAACCTTTCTCCCAAAAACAGCCTCCGAAGAAGCAAAAGTGTCAAATTTGTAAAATTTCGAAAAAGTATGAAGAGAAGACCAAGTTGCAGCCTTGCAAATCTGTTCAACAGAAGCCTCATTCTTAAAGGCCCAAGTGGAAGCCACAGCTCTAGTAGAATGTGCTGTAATTCTTTCAGGAGGCTGCTGTCCAGCAGTCTCATAGGCTAACCGTATTATGCTACGAAGCCAAAAAGAGAGAGAGGTAGCCGAAGCTTTTTGACCTCTCCTCTGACCAGAATAAACGACAAACAGGGAAGACGTTTGTCGAAAATCCTTAGTTGCCTGTAGATAAAATTTCAGGGCACGGACTACATCTAGATTGTGTAGCAGACATTCCTTCTTCGAAGAAGGATTAGGACACAAAGATGGAACCACAATCTCTTGATTGATATTCCTGTTAGTGACCACCTTAGGTAGGAACCCAGGTTTAGTACGCAGAACTACCTTGTCTGAATGAAAAATCAGATAAGGAGAATCACAATGTAAGGCAGATAACTCAGAGACTCTTCGAGCCGAGGAAATCGCCATTAAAAACAGAACTTTCCAAGATAACAGCTTGATATCAATGGAATGAAGGGGTTCAAACGGAACACCCTGTAAAACATTAAGAACTAAGTTCAAACTCCATGGTGGAGCAACAGTTTTAAACACAGGCTTGATCCTAGCTAAAGCCTGACAAAAAGCTTGAACGTCCGGAACTTCTGACAGACGTTTGTGTAAAAGAATGGACAGAGCTGAAATCTGTCCCTTTAAGGAACTAGCGGATAAACCCTTTTCTAAACCTTCTTGTAGAAAAGACAATATCCTCGGAAACCTAACCTTACTCCATGAGTAACTCTTGGATTCGCACCAATATAAGTATTTGCGCCATATCTTATGGTAAATCTTTCTGGTAACAGGCTTCCTAGCCTGTATTAAGGTATCAATAACTGACTCAGGAAAAACCCACGTTTTGATAAAATCAAGCGTTCAATTTCCAAGCAGTCAGCTTCAGAGAAATTAGATTTTGATGTTTGAAGGGACCCTGGATCAGAAGGTCCTGTTTCAGAGGTAGAGACCAAGGTGGACAGGATGACATGTCCACTAGATCTGCATACCAAGTCCTGCGTGGCCATGCAGGCGCTATTAGAATCACTGATGCTCTCTCCTGTTTGATTCTGGCAATCAATCGAGGAAGCATCGGGAAGGGTGGAAACACATACGCCATCCCGAAGGTCCAAGGTGCTGTCAAAGCATCTATCAGAACCGCTCCCGGATCCCTGGATCTGGACCCGTAACGAGGAAGCTTGGTGTTCTGTCGAGACGCCATGGGATCTATCTCTGGTTTGCCCCAACGTCGAAGTATTTGGGCAAAGACCTCCGGATGAAGTTCCCACTCCCCCGGATGAAAAGTCTGACGACTTAAGAAATCCGCCTCCCAGTTCTCCACTCCCGGGATGTGGATTGCTGACAGGTGGCAAGAGTGAGACTCTGCCCAGCGAATTATCTTTGATACTTCCATCATTGCTAGGGAGCTTCTTGTCCCTCCCTGATGGTTGATGTAAGCTACAGTCGTGATGTTGTCTGACTGAAACCTGATGAACCCCCGAGTTGTTAACTGGGGCCAAGCCAGAAGGGCATTGAGAACTGCTCTCAATTCCAGAATGTTTATTGGTAGGAGACTCTCCTCCTGATTCCATTGTCCCTGAGCCTTCAGAGAATTCCAGACAGCGCCCCAACCTAGTAGGCTGGCATCTGTTGTTACAATTGTCCAGTCCGGCCTGCTGAATGGCATCCCCCTGGACAGATGTGGCCGAGAAAGCCACCATAGAAGAGAATTTCTGGTCTCTTGAGCCAGATTCAGAGTAGGGGACAAGTCTGAGTAATCCCCATTCCACTGACTTAGCATGCACAATTGCAGCGGTCTGAGATGTAGGCGTGCAAAGGGTACTATGTCCATTGCCGCTACCATTAAGCCGATCACCTCCATGCATTGAGCTACTGACGGGTGTTGAATGGAATGAAGGACACGGCATGCATTTTGAAGCTTTGTTAACCTGTCTTCTGTCAGGTAAATCTTCATTTCTACAGAATCTATAAGAGTCCCCAAGAAGGGAACTCTTGTGAGTGGAAAGAGAGAACTCTTCTTTTCGTTCACCTTCCATCCATGCGACCTTAGAAATGCCAGTACTAACTCTGTATGAGACTTGGCAGTTTGAAAGCTTGAAGCTTGTATCAGAATGTCGTCTAGGTACGGAGCTACCGAAATTCCTCGCGGTCTTAGTACCGCCAGAAGAGCACCCAGAACCTGTGTGAAGATTCTTGGAGCCGTAGCCAATCCGAATGGAAGAGCTACAAACTGGTAATGCCTGTCTAGAAAGGCAAACCTTAGATACCGGTAATGATCTTTGTGAATCGGTATGTGAAGGTAAGCATCCTTTAAATCCACTGTGGTCATGTACTGACCCTTTTGGATCATGGGTAAAATTGTCCGAATAGTTTCCATTTTGAACGATGGAACTCTTAGGAATTTGTTTAGGATCTTTAAATCCAAGATTGGCCTGAAAGTTCCCTCTTTTTTGGGAACCACAAACAGATTTGAGTAAAACCCTTGTCCTTGTTCCGACCGCGGAACCAGATGGATCACTCCCATTAATAAAAGATCTTGTACGCAGCGTAGAAACGCCTCTTTCTTTATTTGGTTTGTTGACAACCTTGACAGATGAAATCTCCCTCTTGGGGGAGAGGATTTGAAGTCCAGAAGGTATCCCTGAGATATGATCTCTAACGCCCAGGGATCCTGGACATCTCTTGCCCAAGCCTGGGCGAAGAGAGAAAGTCTGCCCCCCACTAGATCCGTTCCCGGATCGGGGGCCCTCAATTCATGCTGTCTTAGGGGCAGCAGCAGGTTTCCTGGCCTGCTTGCCCTTGTTCCAGGAATGGTTAGGTCTCCAGCCTTGTCTGTAGCGAGCAACAGCTCCTTCCTGTTTTGGTGCAGAGGAAGTTGATGCTGCTCCTGCTTTGAAATTACGAAAGGAACGAAAATTAGACTGTCTAGCCTTAGGTTTGGCTCTGTCTTGAGGCAGGGCATGGCCTTTACCTCCTGTAATGTCAGCGATAATTTCTTTCAACCCGGGCCCGAATAAGGTCTGCCCTTTGAAAGGTATATTAAGCAATTTAGACTTAGAAGTAACGTCAGCTGACCAGGATTTTAGCCACAGTGATCTGCGCGCCTGAATGGCGAATCCGGAATTCTTAGCCGTAAGTTTAGTTAAATGTACTACGGCATCCGAAATAAATGAGTTAGCTAACTTAAGGGCTTTAAGCTTGTGTGTAATCTCATCTAATGGAGCTGATTCAAGTGTCTCTTCCAGAGACTCAAACCAAAATGCTGCTGCAGCCGTGACAGGCGCAATGCATGCAAGAGGTTGCAATATAAAACCTTGTTGAACAAACATTTTCTTAAGGTAACCCTCTAACTTTTTATCCATTGGATCTGAAAAGGCACAGCTATCCTCCACCGGGATAGTGGTACGCTTAGCTAAAGTAGAAACTGCTCCCTCCACCTTAGGGACCGTTTGCCATAAGTCCCGTGTGGTGGCGTCTATTGGAAACATTTTTCTAAATATCGGAGGGGGTGAGAACGGTACAACGGGTCTATCCCACTCCTTAGTAACAATTTCAGTAAGTCTCTTAGGTATAGGAAAAACGTCAGTACTCGCCGGTACCGCAAAATATTTATCCAACCTACACATTTTCTCTGGTATTGCAACTGTGTTACAATCATTCAGAGCCGCTAACACCTCCCCTAGTAATACACGGAGGTTTTCCAGCTTAAATTTAAAATTTGAAATATCTGAATCCAGTTTGTTTGGATCAGAACCGTCACCCGCAGAATGAAGCTCTCCGTCCTCATGTTCTGCAAATTGTGACGCAGTGTCTGACATGGCCCTAATATTATCAGCGCACTCTGTTCTCACCCCAGAGTGATCACGCTTACCTCTTAGTTCTGGTAATTTAGCCAAAACTTCAGTCATAACAGTAGCCATATCCTGTAATGTGATTTGTAATGGCCGCCCAGATGTACTCGGCGCTACAATATCACGCACCTCCCGAGCGGGAGATGCAGGTACTGACACGTGAGGCGAGTTAGTCGGCATAACTCTCCCCTCGTTGTTTGGTGAAATATGTTCAATTTGTACAGATTGACTTTTATTTAAAGTAGCATCAATGCAGTTAGTACATAAATTTCTATTGGGCTCCACTTTGGCTTTAGCACATATAGCACAGATATCTTCCTCTGAATCAGACATGTTTAACACACTAGCAAATAAACTAGCAACTTGGAAATACTTTTCAAGTAATTTACTATAATATGAAAACGAACTGTGCCTATAAGAAGCACAGAAAAAGTTATGACAGTTGAAAATTAATAAACTGAAAAGTTATAGCATCAAATCTTTGTAAAAAAACACAATTTTAGCAAAGGATTGCTCCCATTAGCAAAGGATAACTAACCCTGATAGCAGAAAAAAAATATAGAAATAAACGTTTTTTATCACAGTCAACTACAATCTCACAGCTCTGCTGTGAGTGATTACCTCCCTCAAAACAAGTTTTGAAGACCCCTGAGTTCTGTAGAGATGAACCGGATCATGCAGGGAAGACAATAAACTTCTGACTGAATTTTTTGATGCGTAGCAAAAGCGCCAAAAAAGGCCCCTCCCCCTCACACACAACAGTGAGAGAGATCAGTAAACTGTCATAAATTAAATAAAACGACTGCCAAGTGGAAAAAAATAGTGCCCAAAACATTTTTTCACCCAGTACCTCAGAAAATTAAACGATTTTACATGCCAGCAAAAAACGTTTAACATTAAATAAATTAAGTGTTATTAAAAAGCCTGTTGCTAGTCCCTGCAAATTAGGCTAAAGTCTTATGCATACAGTATAATTCCAGTGAAGTGCCATTCCCCAGAATACTGAAGTGTAAAATATACATACATGACAGCCTGATACCAGTTGCTGCTACTGCATTTAAGGCTGAGTTTACATTATATCGGTATGGCAGAATTTTCTCATCAATTCCATTGTCAGAAAATAATAAGCTGCTACATACCTCTTTGCAGATTAATCTGCCCGCTGTCCCCTGATCTGAAGTTTACCTCTCCTCAGATGGCCGAGAAACAGCAATATGATCTTAACTACACCGGCTAAAATCATAGAAAAAACTCTTCAAATTCTACCAGAGAAGGAATAACACACTCCGGTGCTATTATAAAATAACAAACTTTTTATTGAAGGTATGAAACTAAGTATAATCACCACAGTCCTCTCACACATCCTGTCTATTCGTTGGGTGCAAGAGAATGACTGGGGGTGACGTAGAGGGGAGGAGCTATATAGCAGCTCTGCTGGGTGAATCCTCTTGCACTTCCTGTTGGGGAGGAGTTAATATCCCAGAAGTAATGATGACCCGTGGACTGACCACACTTAACAGGAGAAATAGGGATTTTGGGATTGATTTCAAGTATGAAATTAAAGTAATCATTACTTAATATTCAATTTATTTTTCCTTCTAATAATAATGTATTTCGTTTTTTTTTTTAATATTCTTTTGTAGGATCTGCTCTCAAAATCTGATATATAACTATATATATATATAACTTTTAGCTTCCTGTGTATAATCTTCTCTATTCTGGATAACCAGTCCTCCTCTCTTTCTGCATTCCTTAATACAATATATGTCCATTCATGCAATAATTGTAATGCCTGTCTTTCTTGTTTGGATAAATTATATTTGTTAACAAATTGTTTCTCATTTTTCTCTAAGAGTAATTCAGGCTCCATGATTAGAATTTAAATTTAAAAAAGTTCTTGCTAATTGGCTGATTCAAATCAGCCAATAGGGATTGACTGATTTAAAATCAGCAAATCAAAATTAAGTGGTTCCCCTATATATTGGGGTTCCGCGCTTTCGAGATCTCAGTGTGTGGTGGCGACGACATAAAGAGCAAGGCTCCCCGAAGAGAGACAAAAAACAGAAGTTGGAGGCGGCGGAAGAGGCTTCAGAAGTCCGCCTTTGCCACAGTAAATATGGGCCCCCAGGCACCTAGGGCAGGGATGAAGAGGGTCCGTCATGGAAGAAGATTGTGGAGCAGAGGTGGATGAAGGGGGTCCAACATTGGATGAAGCGTACCTGGATTTCCCATCAACTATAACACTGTTGGGGTTAGTTAGGTCTTTTTTGGGGTGGGTTATTTATTTGGTTGCCTAGTTTTTTTAGTTTTTTTTTGTTATTTTGGGGGGTTGGGGTTACTTGTAATGTAGATGGGGGGTTTTGTATTTGTTTTCCAAAAATAGATTAAATCACTTGTTAAAGGACCAGTAAATACAATAGATTTGCATAATCCACAGATGCATGGTAACAAGACAATGCACTAGCACTTAGTCTGAACTTCAAATGAGTAGTAGATTATTTTCTGACAAATTTTAAAGTTATGTCTATTTCCACTCCTCATGTGATACATCAGCCAATCACAAATGCATATATTCTGTGAATTCTTGCACATGCTCAGTAGGAGCTGGTGACTCAAAAAAGTGTAAATATAGACTGTGCACATCTTGTTAATGGAAGTAAATTGGAAAGTTGTTTAAAATTGCACGCTCTATCTAAATCATGAAGGTTTAATTTTGACTCGAGTGTCTCTTTAAAGGCTATTGTAATTTGTTTTAGTGTTAGGTTTTTTTTGTTTTGGATGTTTTTTTTTTTTTTTTAATTTATGGGTATAATGATTTTTTGATTTTTTTTAATGTTGGGTATAATGATTTTTTTTGGATACTTTAAAAAAAAATTGTAACTTAGTGAGGTTAGTTTAGAGGGGGTAGTTTATAAAGGGGGTTAGGTGTTAGTGCAGTTCTAGTTTGCAATGGAAAGTAGCGGTTTAGGCCTTAATCTCCTAACCGCCCCATACCTGTATGGGGGTTGATTAGCTGATTATTGATGGTTACCATGTATTAGGACTTAATCAACTAACTACCCCCCATACCTGTATGGGGGTTGATTAGGGGATTACCGCTGGTTCTGATTTATTAGGCCATAATCAACTACCCTCCCATACCTGTATAGGGGTTGATTAGGGGATTACTGATGGTTATGATTTATTAGGCCATAATCAACTACCCTCCCATACCTGTATAGGGGTTGATTAGGGGATTACTGATGATTATGATTTATTAGTCCATAATCAACTACCCTCCCATACCTGTATGGGGGTTGATTAGGTGATTATGGATGGTTACCATTTATTAGGCCTTAATCAACTAACCCCCCCATACCTGTATGGGGGTTGATTAGCTGATTATTGATGGTTACCATTTATTAGGCCTTAATCACCTAACCACCCCTCATACCTGTATGGGGATTGATAAGGTGATTAGTTTAGGGCAGTTTAGGGGTTAATAGTGCATTTATCTACAATTTTAAATAAGTATGCATTCTTATGTATGATGCATATTATTTTAACTATTGTATATAAATTAATGTGTATTTATTTTTTCTTGTTGTATTTTTTTATTTTAAAGATACATATATATTTTGAAATTTACATTCATGTTACAAAAGGCATTGGTATTACAATTGTTTTATTAAATAACAGGCACGCAGTTATGCAATACTATAATTATAATGCAACTGTAATTTATAACATAATTGTCAAGTTTAAAAATATATTTATAATAATAAATACATCAAGCAAGAATATCTACATTTTAATTTATATATCCAATACTTAAACTAATATGAATTATACATGCATTTTATTTAAAAGATTGCAGATATCAGGCCTTGCATTGCTATTCAATATTTAAACGGACAGTCAACACCAGAAATTTTGTTGCTTTAAAAGATAGATAATCCCTTTATTACCCATTCCCCCGTTTTGCATAACCAACACAGTTATAATAATACACGTATTATCTCTGTAATTACCTTGTATCTAAACCTCTGCAGACTGTCCCCTTATTTCAGTTCCTTTGACAGACTTGCATATTAGCCAATCAGTGCTCACTCCTCGGTAAATTCACATGCATGAGTTCAATGTTATCTATATGAAACACATGAACTAACATCCTCTAGTGTTGAAAAGCCGTCAAAATGCATTTAGATTAGAGGCGGCCTTTAAAGGGACATTAAACCCAATTTTTCTTTCATGATTTAGATAGAGAATACCATTTTAAACAGCTTTCTAATTGACTTCAATTATCTAATTTGCTTCATTTTCTTGATATTCTTACCTGAAAAGCATATCTAGATAGGCTCAGTAGCTTCTGATTGGTAGCTGCACATAGATGCCTCATGTGATTGGCTCACCAATGTGCATTGCTATTTCTTTAACAAAGGATATCTAAAGATTGCAGCAAATTAGATAATAGAAATAAATTGGAATGTTGTTTAAAATTGTATTCTCGAGTCTATCTGAATCGTGAATTTTTTTTTAGGTTTAATGGCCCTTTAAAGTCTAAGAAATTAAACCATAAAAATACCCTGATAGCTCAGCTCCAGACTGAAATAAAACAGCTAGAAACACAACATAAACGTACCCAAAGCAAATCCATTTTAAAAGAACTAGACATGAAAAGAGATAATCTAAATAGTATTCTGAATTCTATGGCGGCCAGAGCGATAATGAAATTAAAGACACAATACTATGTGTTCGCTAATAAGCCGGACAAATTTCTTGCTCATAAAATACGTGAACGATGTAGAGCTTCTGCTATCCCAAGCATAATTAATTCACAGGGTGTCCCTGTGTCCCACCCCCAAGAGATTGTTGATATTTTTGCAGAATTCTATGGGAAATTATATGATGGTAAAAAAGTTATTCACACGCCACAAATTTACTCCGCTACTATAGACTTTCTTAAAGGTGCTAAATTAAACATAATTTCAGAAGACGACAGACAGTTACTAAACTCTCAGGTTTCTCCGCAAGAGGTAGTGTCAGCCATCAAAGATCTTAAGAATGGTAAGGCCCCTGGTCCAGATGGGTTCTCAGGGGAATATTATAAACTATTTAATTCTATACTGATCCCCCGAATAACTAATTTATGCAACCACATATTAGAGTGCCATCCAATTCCATCTGAACTTTTGATGGCTAAAATTGTGGTAATTCCTAAACCAGGCAGAAACCCAAAATACTGTTCAAACTATCGCCCCATTTCACTTATCAATCAGGATCTCAAAATCTTTACGAAAATACTAGCTAATCATCTCAAAACAATATTACCCAACCTGGTCCACCCTGACCAGGTGGGTTTCATAAAAGATAGGGAAGCCCCAGATAATATTAGGCGCATAATAGACTCCATACACTATCTATCTGTCACCAAAACGCCTTCTCTGCTCCTATCACTGGACGCGGAGAAGGCGTTTGATAGAATAGACTGGAAATACCTACTACAGGTGCTTTGCACTATGGGACTCAGAGGCCCTTTTGTAACAGCGATTAAAATGATATATTCAAACCCCTCAGCACAGGTCACAGCCACAGGTTATAAATCCAAAATCTTTCCCATACTAAATGGAACTAGGCAGGGGTGTCCTTTGTCACCCCTCCTGTTCGCCCTCTGCATAGAACCTCTAGCAGCTCAGATTAGGAATTCCCCAGACATTTCGGGATTTAGACTTAAATCCACTGAATACAAACTAACGTTGTTCGCTGACGACATTTTATTAACAATTACTAAACCTCTGATCTCACTCCCCAATCTATACCAACTTTTAGACAAATTCTCATCGATTTCAGGTTACAAAATTAATCTAGAGAAATGTGAAGCCCTTCCTATCATAATGCCAATCCATACACAAAAACTAATTGAACTAAATTTCACCATGAAATGGGCTAAACGCACTCTTAAATACCTAGGTGTTAATTTAACGACCCAATTTAGCCAATTATATAAAGTTAATTACACACCATTGTTCAAAGAGATCCATCAAGATCTACAGAAATGGACACAACACTCCTTTTCTTGGTATGGCCGTAAAGCCGCGGTCAAGATGAATATCTTGCCACGTTTACTATATCTGTTCAGAACACTTCCAGTCAAAATCCCAACCCCAGAGCTAGCTCAGGTTCAATCGGAGTTAATTAGATTTAATAGAGGGAAAAAATATCCTAGAATTCCAGCTAAATGTTTGACAAAACATAGAACACTGGGGGGGGGGGGGTTCCCAACCTTATTGATTATTATAAAGCGGCAAGATTAGCTCAAACAACCCTATTAGACAACCCCAATATTGATACTATTTGGCCGACTCTTGAGGCGGAAATGGGGGGCTGGAATTGCCCAGCAGACATTCTATGGGAGGAGACACATACACTAACTACACAGCAGGTCAGACCTCCTACCCTGGATTCTACCTATATATCCTGGAACAAGGTAGCTAAGATGACCAAACTAAGACCAATATGCTCTAAAAACATGCCAATTAAACACCTATTACCGCAAGAATATCGCTTGACAATAGACAAATGGCGCAATAAGGGGCTCTATAGAGTGGCTGACTTATTAAGCGGCACGGTAATCCTGACATTTACTCAGATACAGGAAAAAATTACACCTTTAGCGCTAAACTGGTTCTTGTACCTTCAAATAATATCCGCTCTCAGACAATTTCAACAACAATATACAACCCAGAACATCACAATACTAGAGATCATATGTAAAGCTCCACATAGAACAAAACATACCATTTCAAGGTTGTATTCTGCTATACAATCCTCACAGACACAGGCAAAATCTCAATTAATGTTAAATTGGGAAAGAGACATGGGAATAGAGAAAGATCTGCAGGAATGGGTCGACATCTTTAGTGAAATAGACAAAGGACTATTAAATGCACTTAAGATGGCCTATAGGTGGTACTTGACCCCAGTGCAAACAGCACATATGTCCCCTACGGGAACTAGATTATGCTATAGAGGATGCAATGTGTTGGGAACCTACTTACACTTATGGTGGGAATGTGACAAAATTAAGCAAATTTGGGATAACCTTTCTCTACTACTAAGTAATATCTTAAACAAACAGATTCAACTTACGCAGTCACAGGCGCTCCTACACATCCGACTTCCTAATCTTAACAGACCGACTAACACACTTATCAAAATCTTGTGCACGGTTACAAGATCGTGCATAGCTAAATATTGGAAAACTGGTTCTCTAGTATGGCAGGAGGTTTTAAATAAAATTAATACTACATACCCTATGTATGATTCGGCATCTTGGATCTTAGATAATAAGGAAGCAGTAGACAAACTTTGGTTTTATTGGATTCTAAAGGGAAGGCCCCAAGTCACTCACAACCCTACATAGGTTTTTGATTTTTTATCTAACTCTTGTGCTCAACACCCACGCCATTCATAAAACCATGATGTATACACCCTTATCTGAAATGTCATAAAGATACTAACATTATTAATAATTGACTCACACAATTGATATTTTATGTATTCTTTTATTTTTTTATTTATTTTCTTTAGTTTTTTTGTTGTTCTTCTGTTACCTCATTCCTGAGATTGATGTTTATGATCACAATGTACGAATGTTAATGTACAACAAATACTGTTCAATAAAAAAAATTTCAACAAAGTCTAAGAAAATAGCATATGAACCTCCTAGGTTTATACTTTAAACTAAGAATACTAAGGCCTAGATTTGGAGTTTGGCGGTAGCTGTGAAAACCAGCGTTAGAGGCTCCTAACGCTGGTTTTAGGCTACCTCCGGTATTTGGAGTCATTAAAAAAAGGGTCTAAAGCTCACTTTTCAGCTGCGACTTTTCCATACCGCAGATCCCCTTACGTCAATTGCGTATCCTATCTTTTCAATGGGATTTTTCTAACTCCGGTATTTAGAGTCGTGTCTGAAGTGAGCGTTAGAAATCTAACGACAAAACTCCAGCCGCAGAAAAAAGTCAGTAGTTAAGAGCTTTCTGGGCTAACGCCGGTTCATAAAGCTCTTAACTACTGTACTCTAAAGTACACTAACACCCATAAACTACCTATGTACCCCTAAACCGAGGTCCGCCCACATCGCCGCCACTCGATTAAATTTTTTTAACCCCTAATCTGCCGACCGCCACCTACGTTATACTTATGTACCCCTAATCTGCTGCCCCTAACACCGCCGACCCCTATATTATATTTATTAACTCCTAACCTGCCCCCCACAACGTCGCAGCCAGCTACCTACAATAATTAACCCCTAATCTGCCGACCGCAAAGCGCCGCCACCTACGTTATACTTATGTACCCCTAATCTGCTGCCCCTAACACCGCCGACCCCTATATTATATTTATTAACCCCTAATCTGCCCCCCTCAACGTCGCCTCCACCTGCCTACACTTATTAACCCCTAATCTGCCGAGCGGACCGCACCGATATTATTATAAAGTTATTAACCCCTAATCCGCCTCACTAACCCTATAATAAATAGTATTAACCCCTAATCTGCCCTCCCTAACATCGCCGACACCTAACTTCAATTATTAACCCCTAATCTGCCGACTTGAGCTCACCGCTATTCTAATAAATGTATTAACCCCTAAAGCTAAGTCTAACCCTAACACTAACACCCCCCCTAAATTAAATATAATTTTAATCTAACGAAATTAATTAACTCTTATTAAATAAATTATTCCTATTTAAAGCTAAATACTTACCTGTAAAATAAATCCTAATATAGCTACAATATAAATTATAATTATATTATAGCTATTTTAGGATTAATATTTATTTTACAGGTAACTTTGTATTTATTTTAACCAGGTACAAAAGCTATTAAATAGTTAAGAACTATTTAATAGCTAAAATAGTTAAAATAATTACAAATTTACCTGTAAAATAAATCCTAACCTAAGTTACAATTAAACCTAACACTACACTATAAATTAATTAAATAAAATACCTACAATTACCTACAATTAAACCTAACACTACACTATCAACAAATTAATTAAATACAATAAAAAAGAACTAAGTTACAAAAAATAAAAAAATATTTACAAACATAAGAAAAATATTACAACAATTTTAAACTAATTACACCTACTCTAAGCCCCCTAATAAAATAACAAAGCCCCCCAAAATAAAAAAATGCCCTACCCTATTCTAGATTACTAAAGTTCAAAGCTCTTTTACCTTACCAGCCCTGAACAGGGCCCTTTGCGGGGCATGCCCCAAGAAGTTCAGCTCTTTTGCCTGTAAAAAAAAACATACAATACCCCCCTCCAACATTACAACCCACCACCCACATACCCCTAATCTAACCCAAACCCCCCTTAAATAAACCTAACACTAAGCCCCTGAAGATCTCCCTACCTTGAGTCGTCTTCACCCAGCCTAGCCAAATTCTTCATCCAAGAGGAGCAAGAAGAGGTCCTCCATCCGGAAGAAGTCTTCATCCAAGCGGGGCAGAAGAGGTCTTCCATCCGATTGAAGTCTTCATCCAAGCGGGATCTTCTATCGTCATCCATCCGGAGCGGAGCGGCAGGATCCTGAAGACCTCCGACGTGGAACATCCATCCTGGCCGACGACTGAACGACGAATGACGGTTCCTTTAAATGACGTCATCCAAGATGGCGTCCCTCGAATTCCGATTGGCTGATAGGATTCTATCAGCCAATCGGAATTAAGGTAGGAATATTCTGATTGGCTGATGGAATTGGATCAGCCAATCGGATTGAACTTGATTCTGATTGGCTGATTCCATCAGCCAATCAGAATATTCCTACCTTAATTCCGATTGGCTGATAGAATCCTATCAGCCAATCGGAATTCGAGGGACGCCATCTTGGATGACGTCATTTAAAGGAACCGTCATTCGGCTAGTAGGCGTCGGGAGAAGAGGATGTTCCGCATCGGATGGAAGATGATGGCTCCTGAAGAAAGAAGATTGAAGATGCCGTTGATAGAAGACTTCATCCGGATCATGGACCTCTTCAGCTCCCGCTTGGATGAAGACTTCAGCCGGATCATGGACCTCTTCAGCTCCCGCTTGGATGATGACTTCAGCCGGATCATGGACCTCTTCAGCCCCCTGCTTGGGCTTGGATCAGGACATCGGAGGAGCTCTTCTGGATCGATCGGTGAACCTGGTATGGTGAAGATAAGGTAGGAAGATCTTCAGGGGCTTAGTGTTAGGTTTGGGTTAGATTAGGGGTATGTTGGTGGTGGGTTGTAATGTTGGGGGGGGGTATTGTATGTTTTTTTTTTTACAGGCAAAAGAGCTGAACTTCTTAGGGCATGCCCCGCAAAGGGCCCTGTTCAGGGCTGGTAAGGTAAAAGAGCTTTGAACTTTAGTAATTTAGAATAGGGTAGGGCATTTATTTATTTTGGGGGGCTCTGTTATTTTATTAGGGGGCTTAGAGTAGGTGTAATTAGTTTAAAATTGTTGTAATATTTTTCTTATGTTTGTAAATATTTTTTTATTTTTTGTAACTTAGTTCTTTTTTATTTTTTGTACTTTAGATAGTTTATTTCATTGTAGTTATTTGTAGGTATTGTATTTAATTTATTTATTGATAGTGTAGTGTTAGGTTTAATTGTAGATAATTATAGGTATTTTATTTAATTAATTTATTGATAGTGTAGTGTTAGGTTTAATTGTAACTTAGGTTAGGATTTATTTTACAGGTAATTTTGTAATTATTTTAACTATTTTAGCTATTAAATAGTTCTTAACTATTTAATAGCTATTGTACCTGGTTAAAATAAATACAAAGTTACCTGTAAAATAAATATTAATCCTAAAATAGCTATAATATAATTATAATTTATATTGTAGCTATATTAGGATTTATTTTACAGGTAAGTATTTATCTTTAAATAGGAATAATTTATTTAATAAGAGTTAATTAATTTCGTTAGATTAAAATTATATTTAATTTAGGGGGGTGTTAGTGTTAGGGTTAGACTTAGCTTTAGGGGTTAATACATTTATTAGAATAGCGGTGAGCTCCAGTCGGCAGATTAGGGGTTAATAATTGAAGTTAGGTGTCGGCGATGTTAGGGAGGGCAGATTAGGGGTTAATACTATTTATTATAGGGTTAGTGAGGCGGATTAGGGGTTAATAACTTTATAATAATAGCGGTGCAGTCCGGTCGGCAGATTAGGGGTCAATAAGTGTAGGCAGGTGGAGGCGACGTTGTGGGGGGCAGATTAGGGGTTAATAAATATAATATAGGGGTCGGCGATGTTAGGGCAGCAGATTAGGGGTACATAGGGATAATGTAAGTAGCGGCGGTTTACGGAGAGGCAGATAAGGGGTTAATAATAATATGCAGGGGTCAGCGATAGCGGGGGCGGCAGATTAGGGGTTAATAAGTGTAAGGCTAGGGGTGTTTAGACTCGGGGTACATGTTAGAGTGTTAGGTGCAGACGTAGGAAGTGTTTCCCCATAGCAAACAATAGGGCTGCGTTAGGAGCTGAACGCAGCTTTTTTGCAGGTGTTAGTTTTTTTTTCAGCTCAAACAGCCCCATTGTTTCCTATGGGGGAATCGTGCACGAGCACTTTTTGAGGCTGGCCGCGTCCGTAAGCAACTCTGGTATCGAGAGTTGAAGTTGCGTTAAATATGCTATACGCTCCTTTTTTGGAGCCTAACGCAGCCATTCTGTGGACACTCAATACCAGAGTTATTTTTATGGTGCGGCCAGAAAAAAGCCAGAGTTAGCTACGCGGGTCCTTACCGACAAAACTCTAAATCTAGCCGTAAGAGAACAACATGACATGCCCTCTTTGAATCATGAAAGTTTTTTTTGGACTTGACTGTCCCTTTTTAACAGTTATGCATGTATATTAAGGTGTTGCATATACAGTAAAATGTATTTATGTTAGCTTGTTGTGTTTATTAGTGATAAAATAGATATATATGTTAATATATATTTATTTTATAGTAGTCAGAATCATTACATTATATTTTTACATAACAGGCATGCAGTTATGTAGACCTATAATATTAATTATACTGTCTTTAATAAGAATAAACACAACAAGCAACATTAATTACATATTAATTAATATGCAAATATTTAAACATTATGCATTGTACATATCAATGAATCATTTAAATATGGAATATTTATGTTTAGGGCCTTAGCTTCTACAGTTAGTTTTAGGTTATGGCAGATTAGGGTCAATGTTTAAATAATATGCATAGTCATGTTCAATGCATATTCTTTAACTCATTCACTACCGGGACTTTCAGTGAAAAACTTGCCTAAAATAACAGACTTTTTAGCATTTTTGATATCATTCCATTTAAACAGAAATAGAGCCTTGTTTTTTTTTTTTTTTTTTATTTACTTGTTAAAACTATATTTATCTTTTAATTAGACAACCCAAAGGTATTGATATAGGCCCATTATGGTATATTTCATGCCACTATTTCACCACCAAATGCGATAAAAATTTTTTTTAACTTTTTCACAAACTTTTGATTTCTCACTGAAATTATTTATATACCGCTTGTGCAATTATGGCACAAATAGTTGTAAAAGCTTAAAAGAGAGGATAAGTCCAAACAAGCCTCTTGTTAAAACACAGCACTTTATTTGTAAATCTTAAAAATAGTAAGGAGGTAATGGAGTTGAATCCATAATTAAGAGCCAGTAAACAGTCTGACCGGTTTCGGTCCCAGAGACTGTAATCATAGACTTAAACTAAACCATCTGTTCATACCTTATAAAAGAAAGAAAACACTCTGATTGGTTAAAAAACACATTGGCTCAATAATTACACAGAATTAAAGGGGACAACCCCAGTTATAACACAGTATATGCTGGAAGTATAGTTATAATTTAAACACGCTTTAAAAACACAATTTATGCTTACCTGATAAATTTATTTCTCTTGTGGTGTATCCAGTCCACAGATCATCCATTACTTGTGGGATATTCTCATTCCCAACAGGAAGTTGCAAGAGGACACCCACAGCGGAGCTGTTATATAGCTCCTCCCCTAACTGCCATATCCAGTCATTCGACAGAAAACACGAAGAGAAAGGAGAAACCATAGGGTGCAGTGGTGACTGTAGTTTAAATGAAAAAATTACCTGCCTTAAAATGACAGGGCGGGCCGTGGACTGGATACACCACAAGAGAAATAAATTTATCAGGTAAGCATAAATTGTGTTTTCTCTTGTAAGGTGTATCCAGTCCACGGATCATCCATTACTTGTGGGATACCAATACCAAAGCTAAAGTACACGTATGAAGGGAGGGACAAGGCAGTTACTTAAACGGAAGGTACCACTGCCTGTAAAACCTTTCTCCCAAAAATAGCCCCCGAAGAAGCAAAAGTATCAAATTTGAAGATTTTTGAAAAAGTATGAAGCGAAGACCAAGTCGCCGCCTTGCAAATCTGTTCAACAGAAGCCTCATTTTTAAAGGCCCATGTGGAAGCCACAGCTCTAGTAGAATGAGCTGTAATCCTTTTAGGAGGCTGCTGGCCAGCAGTCTCATAGGCTAAGCAGATTATGCTTCTTAGCCAAAAAGAAAGAGAGGTTGCCGAAGCCTTTTGACCTCTCCTCTGTCCAGAGTAGACAACAAACAAAGCAGATGTTTATCCAAAATCTTTAGTAGCTTGTAAGTAAAACTTTAAAGCACGAACCACGTCCAGATTGTGTAATAGACGTTCCTTCTTTGAAGAAGGATTAGGACACAAGGATGGAACAACAATCTCTTGATTGATATTCTTGTTAGATACCACCTTAGGTAAAAACCCAGGTTTGGTACGTAGGAGTACCTTATCCGTATGGAAAATCAGATAAGGAGAATCACATTGTGAGGCAGATAACTCGGAGACTCTGCGAGCCGAGGAAATAGCTACCAAAAAAGAACTTTCCAAGATAAAAGTTTGATATCTATGGAATGAAGAGGTTCAAACGGAACTCCTTGAAGAACCTTAAGAACCAAATTTAAGCTCCATGGTGGAGTAACAGGTTTAAACACAGGCTTGATTCTAAATAAAGCCTGACAAAATGCCTGAACGTCTGGAACATCTGCCAGACGCTTGTGCAAAGAATAGACAGAGCAGAAATCTGTCCCTTTAAGGAACTAGCTGACAATCCTTTTTCCAAACCTTCTTGGAGAAAGGATAATATCCTGGGAATCCTGACTTTACTCCATGAGTAACCCTTGGATTCACACCAATAAAGATATTTACGCCATATTTTATCGTAAATTTTCCTGGTGACAGGCTTTCGTGCCTGTATTAAGGTATCAATGAGTGACTCGGAGAAGCCACGCTTTGATAAAATCAAGCGTTCAATCTCCAGGCAGTCAGTCTCAGAGAAATTAGATTTGGATGGTTGAAAGGACCCTAAAATAGAAGGTCCTGTCTCAGAGGCAGAGTCCATGGTGGAAAGGATGACATATCCACCAGATCTGCATACCAGGTCCTGCGTGGCCACGCAGGCGCTATCAAAGTCACCAATGCTCTCTCCTGCTTGACCTTGGCAATCAGTCGAGGGAGTAGAGGAAACGGTGGAAACACATAAGCCAGGTTGAAGGACCAGGGCGCTGCTAGAGCATCTATTAGCGTTGCCTTGGGATCCCTGGACCTGGATCCGTAACAAGGAAGCTTGGCGTTCTGGCGAGATGCCATGAGATCCAGTTCTGGTTTGCCCCAATGATGAATCAATTGTGCAAACACCTCCGGATGGAGTTCCCACTCTCCCGGATGAAAAGTATGACGACTTAAAAAATCCGCCTCCCAGTTCTCTACACCTGGGATATGGATAGCTGATAGGTGGCAAGAGTGAGTCTCTGCCCAGCGAATTATCTTTGAGACTTCTAACATCGCTAGGGAACTTCTTGTTCCCCCTTGATGGTTGATGTAAGCCACAGTCGTGATGTTGTCCGACTGAAATCTGATGTACCTCAGAGTTGCTAACTGAGGCCAAGCCTGAAGAGCATTGAATATCGCTCTTCCAGAATATTTATTGGAAGGAGTGTCTCCTCCTGAGTCCACGATCCCTGAGCCTTCAGGGAGTTCCAGACTGCACCCCAACCTAGAAGGCTGGCATCTGTTGTTACAATTGTCCAATCTGGCCTGCGAAAGGTCATACCTTTGGACAGATGGACCCGAGATAGCCACTAGAGAATCCCTGGTCTCTTGATCCAGATTTAGTAGAGGGGACAAATCTGTGTAATCCCCGTTCCACTGACTGAGCATGCATAGTTGCAGCGGTCTGAGATGTAGGCGTGCAAACGACACTATGTCCATTGCCTGCCGCTACCATTAAGCCAATTACTTCCATGCACTGAGCCACCGAAGGGCGCGGAATGGAATGAAGAACACGGCAGGAATTTAGAAGCTTTGATAACCTGGACTCCGTCAGGTAAATTTTCATTTCTACAGAATCTATCAGAGTCCCTAGGAAGGAAACTCTTGTGAGTGGGGATAGAGAACTCTTTTCCTCGTTCACTTTCCACCCATGCGATCTCAGAAATGCCAGTACTACATCTGTATGAGACTTGGCAATTTGGAAATTTGACGCCTGTATCAGGATGTCGTCTAAATAAGGGGCCACTGCTATGCCCCGCGGCCTTAGGACCGCTAGAAGCGACCCTAGAACCTTCGTAAAGATTCTTGGGGCTGTAGCTAATCCAAAGGGAAGAGCTACAAACTGGTAATGTCTGTCCAGAAAGGCAAACCTGAGAAACCGATGATGATCTTTGTTATCGGAATGTGAAGATAAGCATCCTTTAAATATACTGTAGTCATATATTGACCCTCCTGGATCATAGGTAGGATGGTACGAATAGTTTCCATCTTGAATGATGGAACTCTGATGAATTTGTTTAAGATCTTTAGATCCAAAATTGGTCTGAAGGTTCCCTCTTTTTTGGGAACCACAAACAGATTTGAGTAAAAACCCTGTCCCTGTTCCTCCTTTGGAACTGGATGGATCACTCCCATAACTAGGAGGTCTCGTACACAGTGTAAGAATGCCTCTCTCTTTATCTGGTTTGCAGATAATTGTGAAAGGTGAAATCTCCCTTTTGGGGGGGAAGCTTTGAAGTCCAGAAGATATCCCTGGGATATAATTTCCAACGCCCAGGGATCCTGGACATCTCTTGCCCACGCCTGGGCGAAAAGCGAAAGTCTGCCCCCTACTAGATCCGTTACCGGATAGGGGGCCGTTCCTTCATGCTGCCTTAGAGGCAGCAGCAGGCTTTTTGGCCTGTTTACCTTTGTCCCAGGTCTGGTTTGGTCTCCAGACCATCTTGGGCTGAGAAAAAGTTCCCTCTTGTTGGCAATAGAGGAAGTTGATGCCGCACTTGCCTTGAAGTTTCAAAAGGCACGAAAATTAGACTGTTTGGCCCTTGATTTGGACCTGTCCTGAGGAAGGGCATGGCCTTTTCCTCCAGTAATATCAGCAATAATCTCCTTCAAACCAGGCCCGAATAGGGTCTGCCCCTTGAAGGGAATGTTAAGCAGCTTAGATTTTGAAGTCACGTCAGCTGACCATGATTTAAGCCATAGCACCCTGCACGCCTGTATAGCAAAACCAGAATTCTTAGCCGTTAGTTTAGTCAAATGAACAATGGCATCAGAAACAAAGGAATTGGCTAGCTTAAGTGCTCTAAGCTTGCCAAGTATGTCATCCAATGGAGTCGCTACCTGTAAAGCCTCTTCCAGAGACTCAAACCAGAACGCCGCAGCAGCAGTGATAGGAACAATGCATGCAAGGGGCTGTAGGATAAAACCTTATTGAATAAACATTTTCTTAAGGTAACCTTCTAATTTTTTATCCATTGGATCTAAAAAAGCACAACTGTCCTCGACAGGGATAGTAGTGCGCTTTGCTAAAGTAGAAACTGCTCCCTCCACCTTAGGAACTGTCTGTCATAAGTCCCGTGTGGTGGCGTCTATTGGAAACATTTTTCTAAAAATAGGAGGGGAAGAGAACGTCACACCTGGTCTATCCCATTCCTTATTAATAATTTCTGTAAACCTTTTAGGTATTGGAAAAACATCAGTACACACCGGCACTGCATAGTATTTATCCAGTCTACACAATTTCTCTGGCACTGCAATTGTATCACAGTCATTCAGAGCAGCTAAAACCTCCCTGAGAAACACGCGGAGGTGTTTAAGCTTAAATTTAAATGTAGAAATATCAGAATCAGGTTGCATCATCTTTCCTGAGTCAGAAACATCACCCACAGACTGAAGCTCTCCTTCCTTAGCTTCTGCATATTGTGAGGCAGTATCAGACATGGTTCTTAAAGCGTCAGTATGCTCTGCATTTCGTCTAACCCCAGAGCTATCTCGCTTACCTCTAAATTCAGGTAGTCTGGCTAATACCGCTGACAGTGTATTATCCATGACTGCCGCCATGTCTTGTAAAGTAATCGCTATGGGCGCCCTAGATGTACTTGGCGCCATTTGAGCGTGAGTCAAAGGATCTGACACGTGGGGAGAGTTAGTCGGCATAACTTCCCCCTCGTCAGATTCCTCTGGTGATAACATTTTTTTTTTTTTTTTTTAAAGACAGAATATGATCTTTATTGCTTAAAGTGAAATCAGTACATTTGGTTTGGTACACATTCTAAGAGGGGGTTCCACCATGGCTTTTAAACATAATGAACAAGGAGTTTCCTCTATGTCAGACATGTTTGTACAGACTAGCAAGCTTAGTTTAAATCAAGTTAACAAGCAAATATAAAAAACGGTACTGTGCCTTTAAGAGAAACAAATTTTGTCAAAATTTGAAAAACAGTGAAAAAAGGCAGTAAATCAAACGAAATTTTTACAGTGTATGTAATAAGTTAACAGAGCATTGCACCCACTTGCAAATGGATGATTAACCCCTTAATTAAAATCGGATAAAAAAAACGTTTTTTAACAGACACAACAAACTGCCACAGCCTGCTGTGGTCCTACCTTCCCCAATAAACGACTTTGGAAAGCCTTTGAGCCCTTTAGAGATGTCCTATAGCATACAGGGGACTCCTGAGGGAAGCTGGATGTCACAGTTTGTAATTTTAACTGCACCAACTGTAACTTTTATACTACAACAGTGGAAAGCCTCAGGAAACGGTTTCTAGGCAAAAATAAAGCCAGCCATGTGGAAAAAATTAGGCCCCAATAAAGTTTTATCACCAAAGCATATATAAAAACGATTAAACATGCCAGCAAACGTTTTATATTGCATTTTTATAAGGGTATTACCCCTGAGAGTAAGCATGATACCAGTCGTTATTAAATCACTGTATTCAGGCTTAACTTACATTAATCCGGTATCAGCAGCATTTTCTAGCATTTCCAATTCTAGAAAAAATTGTAACTGCACATACCTCATAGCAGAGTAAACTGCATGCCATTCTCCCGCTGAAGTTACCTCACTCCTCAGACATATGTGAGAACAGCAATGGATCTTAGTTACAACCTGCTAAGATCATAGAAAACTCAGGCAGATTCTTCTTCTATTTCTGCCTGAAATAAAATAGTACAACTCCGGTACCATTTAAAAATAAACTTTTGATTGAAGAAAATAAACTAACTATTTTTCACCACTCTCTCCTACCACCTCCATGCGTGTTGAGAGTTGCAAGAGAATGACTGGATATGGCAGTTAGGGGAGGAGCTATATAACAGCTCTGCTGTGGGTGTCCTCTTGCAACTTCCTGTTTGTAATGAGAATATCCCACAAGTAATGGATGATCCGTGGACTGGATACACCTTACAAGAGAAATAACATGCAAACAGTTGTAAAAGCTTCTCTGGTATCCCCTTTGTTCAGAAATAGCAGGCATAATAGCAGACATACATGGCTCTGCCATTGCTTTTTAGTAATTAGAAAGCCGCTAATTGCAGCTGCACACCACACTTCTATTATTCTCGGCAGTGAAGGGGTTAATCAGATAGCTTGTAAGGTTAATTTTAGCTTTAGTGTAGAGATTACCCACCCACCTGACACTTACCACTCCCTGATCCCTCCCAAACAACTCTCTTCCCTCCCTCACTCCCCACTGGCCACCCCCATCTTAGATACTGGCAGACAGTCTTTTTTAATATTAAATCTTTTTTTAATATATTTTTATATTTTCTGCAGTGTGGGATCCCCCCCACCCTCCTACCTCCCTGATCCCGCTCAAACAGCTCACTAACCCTCCACCTCTAACTACGGTCTGCCAGTACCTCTAAAATGTTTTTGTTTTTTTTCTGTAGTGTAGTGGTCCCCCACCTCCTGCAATCTTTAGGCCCCCCCACATCCCCACCCCACCTTCTTTCTGTTGCGTAGCACCCTTTCCCTCCCTTAAGCCCTTGTCCACCACTTCTTAAAAAGGGTGTAGATTGAGTAGGGTTCAAGGGATCAAGTTGGTCTTTTAGTATGTTGTCGACAATTTGTTGAGGCACCTAGGAATACCACTTGTTTGGGGGTGCTAGCTTCTGGGAGGAATGTGGGACTCGATTTGAAGGTAGCACCCCCAATCAAGTAGTATCCCTAGGTGCATAATTAAATTGCAGACAACATACTAAAATACAGACTTTATCCCTTGCACCCTACTCAATTCCAGGAGCCCGAATACGCCAGCGAGGTTTTGCTGGCCCTCTGGCAGTCAGCGTTTTAGTGCATCCCTTTTACACATTATTTAAACATTGATGATAACTGTAACAAAATAGCTTCATAGTTATAATAAGGAGGTTTATTATTTATAGTATAGTTTATTATAAGAGAGTTATTTTTTGATAGTTAGGCAGTTAGCTGGGCGTTCCAGGGGAGTGTAGTTTAGATATTATGTCAGTGTAGGTGGTATTAGGGACTTAGATGGGCGTTCCAGGGATGTGTAGGTTAGGCTTGACATAGGTGTAGGTGGTGAAGGGACATGTGCATGTGACTTCCGTATCGATTCGGTATTTTAAAATTTTGTTTAGTTGCATTCGGATTGATTTGTTATATAGCAGTCATTCGTTTTGGATGCATTAAGATTGATTCATTATAGCAGTCATTCATTTCGGATGCATTTGGAAGTTCATTATGTTCGGATTCATTTGTTATATGTTACGTTGATTTGGATGGTTCCTACCAACACAAAAGGAATTGTAATTGTTTTATCTACTATATTTAATTGTAATATATCTCTATTGTTTTTTTTAATAATAAATATGGAACGGCAAAGGAATTGTGATTAGTCCAGAGAGTCAGACTATCGCGCCATGGCCATTCGAATAAAAAGAATGAATCCAAACTAATTTGGATGTTTCGTTACAAATGAATTCGGATTAGTTTAGTTTCATTACTAGGGTAATTCGGAGATTCGGATACATCCTAATCTCCGAATCATCCGTATTTAGTTGGAATGTTGATTCGGAACAAAACGAATTGCACATGTCTAACAGGAATACATCACCTGAGCTAGTTAGTGTAGGTGTAAATAAACTTAGGTCCCCATGGCAATATTTGAAGTGTGCCTACACTGAAACTAATTTTAGTTTCAGTGAGCGCACTGTCTGCGCCTTGTAGGCACACTTCGAATAGGGCCCCCCCCTCCGCAGCAAAATGCTGACAAGCGGCAATGTAGGCAGTGACATCACGCTCCCACTGACTTCTATAAGCGATAAATCGCTGCTCATCGGCATTGCTCGGACAAGCCCCTTTTCTTTGAATATATATCTGTTGATGCTTTGAATATTGGGGCCTTAGTCTGAACTTCAAATGAGTAGTACATTTTTTTCTGACAAATTTCAAAGGTATGCCTATTTCCACTCCTCCTGTATTATGTGACAGCCATCAGCCAATCACAAATGCATATATGTATATTCTGTGAACTCTTGCAAATGCTCAGTAGGAGCCGATGACTCAAAAAGTGTAAATATAAAAAGTGTGCATATTATGTTAATTTAAGTAAATTGGAAAGTTGTTTACAATTGCACGCTCTATCTGAATCATTAAAGTTTAATTTTGTCTTGTGTCCCTTTAAGAAGATGTAGTAGTTTCAATTACACTTGTATTAAAATGTTATATGCAAGCAAAACTAGAGCTAAATTACAGCCACAACATAATGCACTCGATTGATTTGCAGGTTTGTAGTTTGCAAACACTGTGCTAAATTTGTTATTGCCCCCACAACTCAGTGGTGCTGGTAGTTACCAGCAATGCTGCTTCAATGCCACTCCACCATCATTAAAGTGATGGCAAAGTCAGTTACTCTATATGTCAACTAACTGGCTTTACCATCACTTTAACTGTTTGGTTCCCTGCAAAGGGGAGACGCGGCACAGCTACTACAAGCTGCATGGCAGCTCAGCACTCCGAACATAAAAGAAAAAAGGTTTCCACCATTACACACAGGCTCTCCATTTTAGAGTCCCAATGTACTCCAGCACAGTTCAATCTATGTGCAATATGCAAAACATCATACACAATTGCTCACTTAATATCATATAAATCAATATATCAATAAATGTGACCTCAACGGTACCTCTTCGTGGGGACGCATCTCATTCTAGCAGCTTTCGTTATCTCTGCTCTAACCTCACTGCCGGTCATGTGCCGCCTCTCAATTAAACCACACTGTGATGGGCATGAACAGCAAGGAGGATAACATTGTCTCTTTTAGACTATAGAAACACATGGAGCAGCGGTTCTTCTTAAAATATAACTTTTATTCTCAAAGTCTTTAAAATATATCCACAGTCCACACATATAAAACACAAGCTTAGTTAGTTAACTAAGCTGGTATTTTATATGAGTCTAACTTCCATGGATGTATTTAAATAACTTTGAGAATAAAAGTTATATTTTAAGAAGAACCGCTGCACCAGGTCTTGTTGTTTGCACCTTACCACTACACCCAACCTCTGACTTCATGAATGAAGCCTGCGCGCAGTACTTGCCTACAGCCTACGCGCAGGTAATACATTCAAATAAAAATAATTTTAACAAACCTAAAAATAGTAAATTAAAAAGTATTAAAATCTTCTTGGGGCAGTTCTGCAACAAAATTAATGAGGATTGCAGTACTGACAGTGCAAGAAGCAAAAAGTACACAGCCTGCTGATATGGACAGAGAAGAAATTAAAAGTTCACAGTCGGTTCGTAAAGTAGTAACTTGGCTTGGAAAGGTTAATCAAGCTGCTTTTCTTATGCTGCTGATGAACTGCAGCTCTGTTGTTTAAACTAACCACTCTGTTTTACTTTTGATGCTAATGGATAAATTAGCTGCTAACTCACAGATTGTAGCCTTGCACTACTAACTGTCTTGTTTATGCTTTTTTACTTTATGCCATAATTGTGCATGCACTTTACATGACTTATTGCTGCTATTCGTTTCAACTATTATTTCCTGCGGGCTATGTACCTGAATTATATTATCCTTAAGCTACACTGGAATCCACTATGTAGGGGTACCACTCCTAAGGGACTAAATGCTTATTTACTTATTTAAATACTTGAATAGAGTTTTGCTCATTGGTGTACTTATTAACTTTGGATATTGTGAGTTTTATTAATAAATTTAAATAGATTGATTAACATTTTGAGATCTCCTCCTCCTTATATTGGTTTGTTTCAAAAAGCATTCTTTTGAAAATGTAATAACATTGATTGTGTGGGGGGCTCATTTTGAGTTTTGCCAACGTGGAGGTCCACTGTGTAAGACTTCGAAAACCACTGATCTTGTCCTATTTAAATAACACATTGCCATCTTTTTTACTTCTAAAATGTAGAACCTTATATTTTCCAGTATTGAATCTCATTTTCCATTGACCAGCCAATTATTCCAATTTTTATAAATCCCCTTGCAAAGCAATTTGATCCTGCACTGACCTAATGAAATTACACAACTTTGTATCATCTGCAAAAATAGAGATATTACTATTTAATCTTTGCTACAAGTCATTAATAAAAATATTAAAAAGAACAGGGCCCACTACTGATCCCTGGGGGACGTAACACAAATTCAGATTCCATGTTTGAAAAACAAGCTGAGGATTTATCAAACAGACTTATAGGCAGAGGTTATAACAGTAAGGATTTAAACAACACTTTAAATGAAGTCAGAAATAATCATCATTATAAGTCAAAAAATAAGTCCAAACTGTTTGATAGTAAAATTTAAAGAATATTATTATCTTACAGCGCTGCGTGTGGTGACCTCTAGCTCCTGTCTGTAGTGGGCCCCCCCAAGCACCCACTAGGTGAATAAGAAGTGTAAAAATAGATAGATAGGAGCACCACAAATAGGCAAGGTCTTATATAATTTTGTTTATAGGTCTAATGCTAGACCATGGGTTAGAATAGCATATAGTAAATGTATAGAAAACGTCTCCGGATAAGATTATGTAGCACAGGGATAGGCTCAGATGTTTGATATAAAATATTATAAAAAATTATTACAGTTTGCTCAAAATATCATATAATTAAAAACAATTAAGTACATGGATCCATGTTGACAAAATCCTATATTATATAAGTATGTCCTAAATAGTCTAATCACAAAGAAGGCAGGATCCAGCTTTTGTATATAATAAAATCCAAATTTTATTCAGTATAATTTAAAACGCCAAACAGGCTATAGAAACAGCACAAACAAAGTAGGTGTGTGAGCGTGACACCAGGGCTTACATGTTTCGGCCAGCAGCCGTAATCATAGCCATAGGTGCCATGCAGGTGAGTGCATACTTAAAAAGGTAGTAGTAAATTGTGATTGGACAAAATACAAATTAAAGAAACGCCCACACTTCGCAGGTAGAAAAGGGAGTTAACCCTTACTTCCCTAAATATGGAACAACACGTATAGATACATAGACATGTTAATATGTGTACAGAGTTATGGTATAGAATTCAAGACATCATTAGTGCATGATATACATGTTGGAGAGAATAGATAAAAATAAAGATAAAAATAAAAATAAAAGTTCTGGCCATACAAACCAACAGAATGCTATATAGATGTACAAGACTAAACACTATACAAAATAGAATGCTGCACTAGATGTACTATACTTCAAATTATGGTGCAAAAATGTATAGAATATAAAATATTTAACTTATAATACTTGACACTTCTAATACACAATATTGTATAGTAAAGTTTAGCCCCTGTCTACCTAATCTTAGTATAGTGATAGAATGTGTACTATGTAGACAATGCACCTAAATTTATATAGTGGTGCTTGCGGCTAGTTGTAATACTAAATAGACATTATGAATAATGTATAACAGGATAAGAGGGAAGGGGGAGAAGAAAGAGAAGGATGAAAAAAAAGGATGAAAAGAGAACGCATAATGTATAATTCAATAGTAATGAAAGTATGAAGGAACATATACTAGAATAGTAAAATGAAAGCAAATAACATTGAGTAAAAGTGTGTATAATAGTTAGATATATGCCCTAAACGTACGATGATATACGATTTATATTGGAAAAACATAAGAGCAATGTATATATATTCATAACCTTAATGGGTAATACATAGACCATGGTATGTCCTGAGAGTAGATGATAGTTCTTAAAGAGATAGATGTATACATATGTACTACTCTATCTATAGGGCAACAGTAAAATAAGAGGTATATAAACCCATAATATAGTAATATCAATAATTGCACAGAATGGTAGTTGGATGTAGTGTATAGTGTGTTATACTCTGTAGTATATGAGGCATGGTGTACATAACGGCAGGGCTTACCGATGTGACTATTCCCAAAAGTTGATCAAATCATATCTGGAGTTTAATCCTAATGGAAGTCTAGTTTTTAACGTATAGATCCAATATACTTCTCTTTTAGCAAGTATATTCTCTAAGTTGCCACCCCTTTTTGGGACTTTGGCTTGTTCTATTGCCAGCCATTTAAAAGAATTTAAGCTGCATCTATGTTTAGTGGCAAAATGTTGAACTAGAGGTGTGCTTGACGTACCTTTAGTGATTGTTGAAAAGTGTTCCCTGATGCGTGAATTGATGTCCCTTGAGGTTAACCCCACATACTGGATGTTACATAAGGTGCATATAATAATATATATGACATCCGTACTTTGGCAGTTGAGACAAGTTTTAATAGGATATGTCTGACCAGTTGTTGTAGAAGTAAATTCTTTTGTAACCCAAGCAAAGTCACAGGGTTTACACTTTTTATGGCCACATTTAAACATACCTAAATGTTGTAACCATGAGCTAGTGGGTTGTGATGTCTGTTTGAGTTCTGTTGGCGACAGGATGGATGCTAGTGTAGGGCTTTTTCTGTATGAGCACCTAACCCCTTGTTTTACGGTGTCAATCAGCTTATCATCAGCTGCCAGCAGAGGAAAATGTTTCTTAACTATATTACAAATCTGTGGGTATTGTGTACTATATGTTGTCACAAAGTGTACACCTTGAAAATCACTATGTATTTGTTTGGGTTTGTCTTTCAAAAGTTGGTCTCTATCTAACTTGTCCACAGCTGATCTCGCTTGTTTGATATGTCTGCGTGTATATTTTCTTTCTTTAAGCCTCTTCTCAAGGCAATCAGCCTCCCGCACATAATCTACAGTATTGCTGCAGTTCCTCTTTAGCCTAGAAAATTGGCCCTTTGCAACAGCATATGATGTGTTTTTGGGGTGACAGCTGGAAGCGTGCAGGAGGGTATTGCCAGAGATGGGCTTGCGATATACTTTAGAGGTAATGTGTCCGCTACTTTCTCCTGTAAGGCATAGATCTAAGTAACTGATAGACTTTGTGTCTGTGACATAGGTAAAATTTAAGTTTAGATCATTATTGTTAATCATTTCCATGAAAGATAATATATCTACAGGTGACCCTGACCAAATGAAAAGAAGGTCATCTATGTAGCGTTTAAAAAAACAAATATGTGATCTGTATGGGTTACTATGGTCAAAGATGTTGTCTAGCTCCCATTTGCCAAGAAATAGATTTGCATAGGAGGGGGCGTATTTCGCCCCCATGGCCGTTCCACATCTCTGAACATAGTATCGCCCTTCAAAGGTGAAAAAATTGTGAGTCAAAAGAAATTCCAGGATTCTCAAAACATAGTCTTGAAAGGCAGGTGTGTATTCTGTATGTGTGATCAAAAAGTACCTAACTGCCTCAATGCCTTTATTATGTGGAATTCTGGAATATAATGAGACTACATCCACTGAAAGCCAGTGATAATTTGTTTGCCAATTTGTATCCCTTAGCAAATTGAGTACATGCTTTGAGTCCCTGGTATATGAGGGTAGTTGGTTAACCAGAGGTTGTAAAATAGCATCAAGCCACTGGGACAATCTTTCAAATAAGGAATCAATACCACTAACTATTGGTCGGCCCTTTACATCAATTAATGATTTATGGACCTTAGGGAACATATGAAAGACTGGGATCCTAGGATATTTTACATAAAGATAGTCAGCTGTATTTTCATCCAAAAAACCATGTTCAATACCATCATCTAGGATACCACATAGGAGTTTCTTATACTCATTAGTTGGATTTCTGGGTAAAAGTGAGTAGTCTGAAGGATTACTTAGCTGTCTGAGAGCTTCTGATACATAATCCTTCCTATCAAGGACTACAATAGTACCGCCCTTATCTGACGGTCTAATCACTAGATTTGGTTGTTGTTGTAGTGACCTGAGTGCTTGAGATTGTCTTTTAGTCAGGTTATTTGTTGTACTGTCTATAGTCTCTTTTAGTTTCTGAAGGTCAGCCTCTACACGTGCGTGAAATGTCTCTATTATTGGCCCTCTGTTTTGTATTGGGTAGAAGGTAGATTTGTTTTTAAATGAAAAAGCCCTATTCAGTGTTCCAGATGCACTATTACTCTCTATGGCTAAATTTTGTAGAGATATAAGATCACAGACTTCAGAAAATGTGTTTATACCAGTACATGTTGTAGTGTGGACGCTAGTTGATTCAGAGTTGCTAATCTCATATGAAATGTCTGAAAAATGTTTCTTAAGTGTGATATTCCTTACAAATTTATTGATATCAATGAGTGTTTGGAAGATGTCAAAACTTGTAGTAGGTGCAAAACCTAAACCCAGAGAGAGTACATCAATTTGATCATTAGTCAGTATAGTTGAAGATAGGTTTACCACACTATTTATTTGTATTTGGTCTGTGTGCGGTTGCCCCGTACAGGGTATCTCTCTTGGCTGTTGTGTGGTGTCCCCCCTATACCCTGCAGAGGTGGACCCATTGGAAAAACCTGATTCAAAAGTAGCATATCCTGTGCCCCTGTGTTCCCAATGTGTGCCCCCATTTGTTCATCTGGTCTATTAGTAGAGACATATTTGGACACAGTATTTCTATCTTTGGATCTTGCTGCTTGTGGTACCAGGTTTACAGATGTTGTGTTGGGTATACTGGGAGTATTAGAGGCATTAACAGCATTTAAAGAAACAATGGGGACAGTGGGTGCCTTTAGAATGCCCTGCTGAGTGTTAGACATAGTGTTTGTTTGTGTTACTCTATCTATCTCATTATCACCACCTGAATTATTCTCGCCTCCTGAGTTATATTCGTCAGACGATCTGTCTGTATCACTATCAGAGAAGCTGACCTGTTTGCGGTGACCTCTACCGTGTCTACGATTGCCTCTACGGTGTTTGTTCTGTGGTAAGCTTCGTCTATAGTTGGAACGTTGTTTTTTGTTCCAAATATACACTGAGTTTTTCTGATAATCAGTTTTGTCACGTACAAACTTGACATGTTTGTTTTCCATTATAATTTGCTTACCACGGGCCAAAGACTCTTGCAGAATTTTATCAAATTTGGCAAAATCTGGATCAATACTTCTATTGTTAAACTCAATCTGAAGGGTTTCTATCTCTAGTTTGATGTCATTTAATTGCTTTGTTCTATATTGTATTAGTAAAGACATTAGTTGGCATGAACATTCTGATAACACTGCATTCCATTTATCAACAAATTCTACATCTGTAGTATCAACCTCAAATGTAGGAAACTTAAAAATTCTCAGTCCTCTGGGAATCATTTGGGCTTTAAGATATGATTGGAATGTCCAAATGTCCCACTGTGCTTTGGTTTCTTTAAACAGGAGGGTTTCCATAGTATCAAATAAAGTGCTGTTACATATGTTTGTCTGCAGAAGAATTGCATATTTGAAGAGCTGTTCTCATCCTTCTTTATTTCTTACTAAATAGTCTAAAACAGATTTAACTATCTGAATGTTAAATTATGTATGAGTTTCACATATGCAATGGTGTGGTCGCTCTGATAAGTGACCTCTCTAATGTGGTTTACACAAAAGTTATGTGATAAAAACAAAGAAACAGCAATACAATGTCATATAGGGATGAAAACAGTAATTGGTGTGATGAACAAAGATGTGAACGTTGTGTTCAAATATTAAAAAAGGTCTCCAAAAAAATGAGATCTACAAAAATAGTTGAAACAAACATGTGAGTATAAATACAAATAAAAATTGTGCTCCACAAAACCATATATATATATATATATACTCAGTCCAAAGTTGTGAGAACAAATTGCAGAAATTGTAAAAAATGTTGAAAAAATACTGAAAAAAATCCTTTGTGAGCAACTAGTGTGTACACAAACTAGTAAACGTGATTAAGAAGTCGTCTTGGAGGTGTGAAAGTTCCTGGAATTTACTCCATTTGATGGAATGTTCCTTTATTTGTAATCCTAAAAAATGTTTGAAGATCAAATATAAAATTGTGTAAAAGTGTGAGGAAAAAATGTGAACGTGTATGGTAAAAATAAAATTAGAGATAAAAAATAAAAATGATGATAAGAAAAAATAAAAATAGAAATACTCTGGGAATTCCTCAAGACCTGTAAATGAAAAATACTGACATAGTGTAATACTGTTTAGGTTTTTGATAGTAAAAGTAACATAATTTTTTTCCATAGAATTTACTCCCCAATTCAACGATATTTGCAACATATTAAGGCGTAATTTACCTTTATTACAGAGTGATGAATTATTGGCACCTGAAGTTGAATATTGCAAATTGGTCTCTAAGAAACCAAGCACATTGGGTAAGATACTTGCTCCAAGCATGGTTACCAGCCAGAGAGTGAATAAGACCAATTGGCTAACCAAAACTGGCAATTTTAGTTTTTGTTGTGCCAGAAATTGTAATTGTTGTAGCACCATTAATGTTAGCAAACACTTCATCAGTAAAGTTACAGGACAAACGTTTGACATTAATCTTTATGCAAATTGTGGCTCAGATTTTGCAGTATATCTACTACAATGTGGTTTTTGTGGAATTCAGTATGTAGGGTTAACCACACGTACTATACGTACTAGAATTAGTAAACATATGAGGGACATCAAAAACTTTGACAAGGATTCCCCCGTAGCCAAGCATTTTATATATATTTTTCAAATATTCCCAATATTCAAGTTAGTATCATCGATAGAGCTACTGCACCACCCAGAGGAGGTAATAAAATTTCAAAGGTATGCCTATTTCCACTCCTCCTGTATCATGTGACAGCCATCAGCCAATCACAAATGCATATATGTATATTCTGTGAACTCTTGCAAATGCTCAGTAGGAGCCGATGACTCAAAAAGTGTAAATATAAAAAGTGTGCATATTATGTTAATTTAAGTAAAATGGAAAGTTGTTTACAATTGCACGCTCTATCTGAATCATTAAAGTTTAATTTTGTCTTGTGTCCCTTTAAGAAGATGTAGTAGTTTCAATTACACTTGTATTAAAATGTTATATGCAAGCAAAACTAGAGCTAAATTACAGCCACAACATAATGCACTCGATTGATTTGCAGGTTTGTAGTTTGCAAACACTGTGCTAAATTTGTTATTGCCCCCACAACTCAGTGGTGCTGGTAGTTACCAGCAATGCTGCTTCAATGCCACTCCACCATCATTAAAGTGATGGCAAAGTCAGTTACTCTATATGTCAACTAACTGGCTTTACCATCACTTTAACTGTTTGGTTCCCTGCAAAGGGGAGACGCGGCACAGCTACTACAAGCTGCATGGCAGCTCAGCACTCCGAACATAAAAGAAAAAAGGTTTCCACCATTACACACAGGCTCTCCATTTTAGAGTCCCAATGTACTCCAGCACAGTTCAATCTATGTGCAATATGCAAAACATCATACACAATTGCTCACTTAATATCATATAAATCAATATATCAATAAATGTGACCTCAACGGTACCTCTTCGTGGGGACGCATCTCATTCTAGCAGCTTTCGTTATCTCTGCTCTAACCTCACTGCCGGTCATGTGCCGCCTCTCAATTAAACCACACTGTGATGGGCATTAAGGGATTTACACTTTAACTATCTTCACAGGTACCTGCTACCCAAATGCTCCCACTTTACCTTTAGTTTGGTAACCCCTTTTACCCAATTTTCATATACCAATAATGACAGACACAGATTTGGCATTAGAAAAGGTCACATTTATTAAATTCAAATCTAAATTATGAAAAATGAGCGATCCTCAACTACTAGGATAATAACATATCCTTAATCCAATTTGGATTTGAATTGATAACACAATTCATGCAACAGCATGACGAGAGAACTGGGCGTCCCCACGTAACCAAGGAGCGTGACCGCGCGCAACTCAGGGGCGTCAATTTGCTAGTAACGGGCCGAAAGGTCTGCAGACTAGGAGGGCTTGTGGGTTTGACCGACAGACCAATACCCCGCCCCCGTACCCTACACACCTCCCCCCATTACTGCATTACCCACGTGCCAGGACGCCCACTTCCCGCCACCAAAAGAGGACCCTCTTGCCGCCAACCAAAGCACACCTAGTGACCTTTTCTTACCTTATAAGGGTCTTTACGATGGCCCTCAGATCTCAGACCTCAGAACAGATCATAATAGCCTGGTTTACATTTTTCCTACTCTTGTCGGATCATAACAGATCATAACAGCCTGATTTACCTTTTTCCTACTCTTGTCGGATCATAACAGATCATAACAGCCTGGTTTACCTTTTCCTACTCTTGTCGGATCATAACAGATCATAATAGCCTGGTTTACATTTTTCCTACTCTTGTCGGATCATAACAGATCATAACAGCCTGGTTTACCTTTTCCTACTCTTGTCGGATCATAACAGATCATAACAGCCTGGTTTACCTTTTCCTACTCTTGTCGGATCATAACAGATCATTACAGCCTGATTTATCTTTTTCCTACTCTTGTCGGATCATAACAGATCATAACAGCCTGGTTTACCTTTTCCTACTCTTGTCGGATCATAACAGATCATAACAGCCTGGTTTACATTTTTCCTACTCTTGTTGGATCATAACAGATCATAACAGCCTGGTTTACCTTTTCCTACTCTTGTCGGATCATAACAGATCATAACAGCCTGGTTTACATTTTTCCTACACTTGTCGGATCATAACAGATCATAACAGCCTGGTTTACCTTTTCCTACTCTTGTCGGATCATAACAGATCATAACAGCCTGGTTTACATTTTTCCTACTCTTGTCAGATCATAACAGCCTGGTTTACCTTTTTCCTACTCTTGTCGGATCATAACAGATCATAACAGCCTGATTTACCTTTTTACTACCCTTGTTGGATCATAACAGATCATAACAGCCTGGTTTGCCTTTTTCCTACTCTTGTCCGATCATACAGATCAAGGCACCAGCATTGTAAAGAAATAGGCGGCCCCACGTGACTAAGAAGTTGTAGGACATAGCAAATAACACAAGGTTTGAAGAGCAGGCGAGCATGTTATTTTTACCGGCAGACCACCACTCAATGTCCATCCTTCCTGTGTGACACTATCCCTCCAAGACAGAGACCAGACTAGTTCAGTCCCCACCCATTTTAGCTTGAACCAGCTGAATATTTATTTTACCTGCTCCTGTAGCTCAATCGAAGGAACCAAACCTATGTCTTTCCCACCCAGGTGTATAATTAAGATATCGGGTAGACCCCACTTTCTCGTAGAGATCTGTGCTGTCCCCAATAACTGGTTTCATTTCATCCCTCTCTTCCCAATCCACCTACTTCCTGCTTCTTTAGAACTAAAACCTAAGTTTGCTCCCTGTCTGGTTGCAGCTGTGTGTGAAGCTGCCCAGTGCACGTAGGAGTGTCTGATTATCCATAATCTTGTGGCTCTACCTGAAATGGACACACCAAACAACACATTATCACCACAACGTAACCTAGCTTCTCCACTACTAATGAAAAAACCCTTTTGAACTGGAACCTGGTTAAACTACTACCATTCTTGTGCCTAAAGAACATGACGCCCTTAGCAGGGGCCACACCTAAATAGCCTCTCACATGTGAAACAGGACATATTTACCCCCTGTTGCTTTAGAAGTTATCCAAGCCCCTTTCCCTTCCCTATCTGTCTGATCTTCATATGAATATTAGTCCTGATTCTACAGGCATTCCATCCTCAATGCTTTCCCAAAGCCAGCATAAATATCGTCGCAAAAATTGTATTCTCAAAACCAGCAGTACAAACCTTGTTTAAAATTTTTTCTAAGATTTCCAATCTCTCTGCTGACCAACCTCTAACCCTTTTCCTAACCAGGAATCTTTTTTGTCGCATCCACTTCCTCCAACAGCTGCGCAAAGGAGATTCCTGCCATTACAGTGCTTAAGTTGCCTTTCTTGATACCTGCGTGCCTAGGTTATACCAAATTGTCCAAAAATATCCATGTCCGTGTTGTCAATGATTGTCTGACCAAACCATTGATTACCTCTAATTGCTCCCAATCTGCCAAAGATAAATGGGGCAATCCTTGCCTTTCTGCGCCGCATTGGGTGCAAGCTTCCTAAAGGCCTCCCATTTAAACCTTGATAAAGCATCAGCTACGACATTCTTAACTGCTGGTATGTGTTTATAACTTTATATTATGCTCTAAACATTTTAAAACTAGAGGCTGCGTGAATGCTATGGCCTGAGGGGAAGATGCTGATAGGTTATTTAATACAATTACAACTCCTCTATGTCAGACTGGAACAAAATGCTTTTGTTAGCCAATTCTTTCCCCCATAGTTCTATCGCTGTCACAATTGGGAAAGATTCAAGTAACACCAACCCTTTTCATGCCAAGCCTGCGGCCACTTACCCACGCATCTTCTGCCATCCAAATAAGCCCCCAAACCCTGCCCTTCCTGCAGCATCTGTATATAACCGGATTTCATTAGCTGTCACCTTCTGCTCCCAAATCCTGATGCCATTAAAACTACTTAGGAAATGATCTCATACTTTTAAATCCCCTTTTTATTGACTGTTCAGTCAAATCATGTGACTAGGCTTTACAACCCCTCTGGTAATCACTTCCAACCTTCTTTTAATGATTCTTCCCACTGGAATCACCCTGCATGCAAAATGTAACAGCCTCAGTAATTTCTGCATATTCCAAGTGATACCTTCTTTTATAAATCACCTGCCGTATGGCCTCCCTTATCTTCACAACCTTATCTTGGGGCAATCTGCAATGGGGATTACTGAATAACTCTAAATGCCTAGAAAGAATAACTTAGAACAGGGACACTCTGATTTGTCATCTGCCACTGGAACCCCCATCTCTACAAACATTTTCAGCAGTACATTAAGAACTCTATCACATTCTCCTGTACCCTTTCTACCTACTACCATGAAGTAATCAAGGTAATGCACAATACTACTCTCACCTGCCCTTCTCTCTACCAGCCAATGCAAAAGTGCTGGACATTTCAAAATCCACACAAGATATAGCGCACCCCATAGGCAGATATTTGTCAATATAAAACTTGCCCTCAAATTTGCATCCCATCAAAACAAAACTTTTTGGCTTTATAGGTAGTAATCTGAATGCAGATTCCATATCAACTTTTGCTAAATCAGGACCCAGCCTGCCAACCTAACCAAATTTACTGCCTGGTCAAATGCTGGTAGGATACTGATGCATAATTTACTGACTGACCCTTAGGGTAGGATAATCGCTGAATCATTCAGAATTTACCAGCCTCTTTTTTGGTAACCACTCCCAAAGATAATTTAATCAAATTCTTTAGCTGTTTGTCATTAAAGGGGGGGCCTGCCATCCTTCCTAAGGCTACCTCCTTCCCTAGTTTTTCTCTCAAAACTTCTGGGAATTTGTAAGAACCCCCCATATGCCATCCATGTAACAATCAGCGATCAAATGCAAATACCTCATCATCCCTTTTGTCTGTGCATAGAAAGCAAAACCTATAACCCATTCAGGGCCTTCTCAGCGTTTTCCACTAATTTTGTCTTTAAATGCCTAGATAACGGCAGCAACCTTGTTGCTGAGACTTCATCATCTGCATCATATTCCTGATCAGATTGTTCTGTATCCTTATCCTTTAAACCCCCGTTCTCTCCCCTCCATTAGATATTTTGCTTAATAGAATGTTTCAGCTGTGTATTCAATAAATATGAGTACAGTTTAGGAGTGCCCTCCCAATGAGATTATTTATGGATTATGAATATTAATAACAACAATAAAATTATTGTCAGCAATACCCCCAATTCACATAGTAGAATCTTAGCAGTGCACCCCAGAAAATTGTTATATAATTCCCGAAGCGCACTCCAAAATCACACTATTGAGATATTTAGCAATTAATGACAACAAGCTTACTATCAAATATCAAATAAAATAAATAAATATCCCAAATTAAAATATTTGCTTATTTCTGAACAGGTTGTTTTTATAAACACAGTGATTATATGTATGCAGTAAATAGACTATTGGTTATGACCATATATATAAATTGATTATTACCATATAAAAATTATAATATAAAGTAAGGTTAATTAGATTAATTAATATTCAATTAAATCGCCTGTATCCTGGATATGGTCACGTTATTATTAGGAAATGACTTTACCTCAAAATAACTTAACTATAAAATATCACCATTTAATGTTACTAGATAGAACAATTTATGATTAGCCAGTAACCTTAACGAATTTGGAATATGGCTTATATAACATATAGCTAGTAAATATTAAAGCTACTATAATTTCCAGAAGGTATAATTTAGCTATCTAACCGAAATAGTTATATATGACTTAAATTAGGGCTCAACAATCCCAGGAGCCTGAGAGCCACTGGCTCCTAGAATTTTTACCCCCGGCTCCTAAAGGGTTATTATCCATATATCTATATACAAATCTAACTGTCTGGCTCCAGAAGATATGCCTGGCTCCTAAATATTATTACTGGCTCCTAATTTTAAACAAACATGTAAAAACACTGACTAAATAATCAACCAGAGCATTTTATACCTATTAACAATTCAATATATCAACAAGTACAGCATAATGAGTCTGATCTGGCCACAATCAATTTCAAAACATTTACCAGTAACTAAAAATAGCTTATGAGTATAAAAAACAAAAACCCTTTCTACAGTGGTAAATTGAATCAATGCTAGCATGAATATTATATAGGATACAATGATCTATTTGATATTAAATTATAGATATAAAATACACTATTAAATCACAGCTTTAAGCTGTAGAACCTATTTATACATTACCAGCTAGAAATGTAACAATGAATGAGTATACAAAGTTCTTTCCCAATTTCTTAGCAATTATCCTGTTCCTTGGAGCCATTTCTGCAACAAAGAAAACTGCTCTGCTCTGAAAAAAGAAAATAATTATTGTGAGCTCCAAGCATTGTGCAATCATCTTTATAGGCAGTTAATTTCCTCAACTCCTGTTCATACCCCCTCTCCCCCTCCTGGCCAATCCCTGTGCTAGCCTATTTAGGATCAGCTAGTTGCAGCTTATCTACACTGCCCATCCCTTCTTCTATTGTCCTGCTATAGCTGTGCTATCCAAAGGAAGGGGCTACGCCTAGCCCCCAACCCCCTATAACCTTCCCAGTCAGTAAAGTCAATCTCCCTTAAGCTGTTCCTCTCCTATTTTAGTCGATACACTTTGCGAACAGCAAGGAGGATAACATTGTCTCTTTTAGACTATAGAAACACATGGAGCAGCGGTTCTTCTTAAAATATAACTTTTATTCTCAAAGTCTTTAAAATATATCCACAGTCCACACATATAAAACACAAGCTTAGTTAGTTAACTAAGCTGGTATTTTATATGAGTCTAACTTCCATGGATGTATTTAAATGACTTTGAGAATAAAAGTTATATTTTAAGAAGAACCGCTGCACCAGGTCTTGTTGTTTGCACCTTACCACTACACCCAACCTCTGACTTCATGAATGAAGCCTGCGCGCAGTACTTGCCTACAGCCTACGCGCAGGTAATACATTCAAATAAAAATAATTTTAACAAACCTAAAAATAGTAAATTAAAAAGTATTAAAATCTTCTTGGGGCAGTTCTGCAACAAAATTAATGAGGATTGCAGTACTGACAGTGCAGGAAGCAAAAAACATAATTTATGCTTACCTGATAAATTCCTTTCTTCTGTAGTGTGATCAGTCCACGGGTCATCATTACTTGTGGGATATTAACTGCTCCCCTACAGGAAGTGCAAGAGGATTCACCCAGCAGAGTTGCTATATAGCTCCTCCCCTCTACGTCACCTCCAGTCATTCGACCAAGGACCAACGAGAAAGGAGAAGCCAAGGGTGTAGTGGTGACTGGAGTATAATTTAAAAAATATTTACCTGCCTTAAAAAACAGGGCGGGCCGTGGACTGATCACACTACAGAAGAAAGGAATTTATCAGGTAAGCATAAATTATGTTTTCTTCTGTTAAGTGTGATCAGTCCACGGGTCATCATTACTTGTGGGATACCAATACCAAAGCAAAAGTACACGGATGACGGGAGGGATAGGCAGGCTCTTTATACAGAAGGAACCACTGCCTGAAGAACCTTTCTCCCAAAAATAGCCTCCGAGGAAGCAAAAGTGTCAAATTTGTAAAATTTGGAAAAAGTATGAAGCGAAGACCAAGTTGCAGCCTTGCAAATCTGTTCAACAGAGGCCTCATTCTTAAAGGCCCAAGTGGAAGCCACAGCTCTAGTGGAATGAGCTGTAATTCTTTCAGGAGGCTGCTGTCCAGCAGTCTCATAAGCTAAACGAATTATGCTACGAAGCCAAAAAGAGAGAGAGGTAGCAGAAGCTTTTTGACCTCTCCTCTGACCAGAGTAAACGACAAACAGGGAAGACGTTTGTCGAAAATCTTTAGTTGCCTGTAAATAAAATTTAAGGGCACGAACTACATACAGATTGTGCAAAAGACGTTCCTTCCTCGAAGAAGGATTTGGGCACAAGGATGGAACAACAATCTCCTGATTGATATTCCTGTTAGTGACTACCTTAGGTAAGAACCCAGGCTTAGTACGCAGAACTACCTTATCCGAGTGAAAAATCAAATAAGGAGAATCACAATGTAAGGCTGATAACTCAGAGACTCTTCGAGCCGAGGAAATAGCCATTAAAAATAGAACTTTCCAAGATAACAACTTTATATCAATGGAATGAAGGGGTTCAAACGGAACACCCTGTAAAACGTTAAGAACAAGGTTTAAACTCCATGGTGGAGCCACAGCTTTAAACACAGGTTTAATCCTGGCCAAAGCCTGACAAAAAGCCTGAACGTCTGGAACTTCTGACAGACGCTTGTGTAACAGAATGGACAGAGCTGAGATCTGTCCCTTTAAGGAACTAGCGGATAACCCCTTTTCTAAACCTTCTTGTAGAAAAGACAATATCCTAGGAATCCTAACCTTACTCCAAGAGTAACCTTTGGATTCGCACCAATATAGGTATTTACGCCATATTTTATGGTAAATCTTTCTGGTAACAGGCTTCCTAGCCTGTATTAAGGTATCAATAACTAACTCAGAAAAACCACGCCTTGATAAGATCAAGCGTTCAATTTCCAAGCAGTCAGCTTCAGAGAAGTTAGATTTTGATGTTTGAAAGGACCCTGAATCAGAAGGTCCTGTTTCAGAGGTAACGACCAAGGTGGACAGAATGACATGTCCACCAGATCTGTATACCAAGTCCTGCGTGGCCATGCAGGCGCTATTAGAATCACTGATGCTTTCTCCTGTTTGATTCTGGCAATCAATCGAGGAAGCATCGGGAAAGGTGGAAACACATGAGCCATCCTGAAGGTCCATGGTGCTGTCAAGGCATCTATCAGGACCGCTCCCGGATCCCTGGATCTGGACCCGTAGCGCGGAAGCTTGGCGTTCTGTCGAGACGCCATGAGATCTATCTCTGGTTTGCCCCAACGTCGAAGTATTTGGGCAAAGACCTCTGGATGAAGTTCCCACTCCCCCGGATGAAAAGTCTGACGACTTAAGAAATCCGCCTCCCAGTTCTCCACTCCCGGGATGTGGATTGCAGACAGGTGGCAAGAGTGAGACTCTGCCCAGCGAATTATCTTCAATACTTCCATCATTGTTAGGGAGCTTCTTGTCCCTCCCTGATGGTTGATATAAGCTACAGTCGTGATGTTGTCCGACTGGAACCTGATGAACCCCCGAGTTGCTAACTGGGGCCAAGCCAGAAGAGCATTGAGGACTGCTCTCAATTCCAGAATGTTTATTGGAAGAAGACTCTCCTCCTGATTCCATAGTCCCTGAGCCTTCAGAGAATTCCAGACAGCGCCCCAACCTAGTAGGCTGGCGTCTGTTGTTACAATTGACCAGTCTGGCCTGCTGAATGGCATTCCCCTGGACAGATGTGGCCGATAAAGCCACCATAGAAGAGAATTTCTGGTCTCTTGAATGGAATGAAGGACACGGCATGCACTTTGAAGTTTTGTTAACCTGTCCTCTGTCAGGTAAATCTTCATTTCTACAGAATCTATCAGAGTCCCCAGGAAGGGAACTCTTGTGAGTGGAAAGAGAGAACTTTTCTCTTCGTTCACTTTCCATCCATGCGACCTTAGAAATGCCAGTACTATCTCTGTATGAGATTTGGCAGTTTGAAAGCTTGTATCAGTATGTCGTCTAAGTACGGAGCTACTGAAATTCCTCGCGGTCTTAGTACCGCCAGAAGAGTGCCCAGAACCTTTGTGAAGATTCTTGGAGCCGTAGCCAGTCCGAATGGAAGAGCTACAAACTGGTAATGCCTGTCTAAAAAGGCAAACCTTAGATACCGGTAATGACTTCTGTGAATCGGTATGTGAAGGTAAGCATCCTTTAAATCCACTGTGGTCAAGTACTGACCCTCTTGGATCATGGGCAAAATTGTTCGAATAGTTTCCATCTTGAACGATGGAACTCTTAGGAATTTGTTTAGGATCTTTAAATCCAAGATTGGCCTGAAGGTTCCCTCTTTTTTGGGAACTACAAACAGATTTGAGTAAAACCCTTGTCCTTGTTCCAACCGCGGAACTGGATGGATCACTCCCATTAATAAAAGATCTTGTACGCAGCGTAGAAACGCTTCCTTCTTTGTTAGGTTTGTTGACAACCTTGACAGATGAAATCTCCCTCTTGGGGGAGAGGATTTGAAGTCCAGAAGGTATCCCTGAGATATGATCTCTAACGCCCAGGGATCCTGAACATCTCTTGCCCAAGCCTGGGCGAAGAGGGAAAGTCTGCCCCCCACTAGATCCGGTCCCGGATCGGGGGCCCTCAATTCATGCTGTCTTAGGGGCAGCAGCAGGTTTTCTGGCCTGTTTGCCCCTGTTCCAGGACTGGTTAGGTTTCCAGCCTTGTCTGTAGCGAGCAACAGCTCCTTCCTGTTTTGGTGCAGAGGAAGTTGATGCTGCTCCTGCTTTGAAATTACGAAAGGAACGAAAATTGGACTGTCTAGCCTTGGCTTTGGCCTTGTCCTGAGGCAGGGCATGACCTTTACCTCCTGTAATGTCATCAATAATCTCTTTCAAGCCGGGCCCGAATAAGGTCTGCCCTTTGAAAGGAATATTAAGCAATTTAGATTTAGACGTAACATCAGCTGACCAGGATTTTAGCCACAGAGCTCTGCGTGCCTGAATGGCGAATCCTGAATTTTTAGCCGCAAGTTTAGTTAAATGTACTACGGCATCTGAAATAAATGAATTAGCTAACTTAAGGAATTTAAGTTTGTGTGTGATGTCATCTAGTGTGGATGATTGAAGTGTCTCTTCCAGAGACTCAAACCAAAATGCTGCTGCAGCCGTGACAGGCGCAATACATGCAAGAGGTTGCAATATAAACCCTTGTTGAACAAACATTTTCTTAAGGTAACCCTCTAATTTTTTATCCATTGGATCTGAAAAAGCACAGCTATCCTCCACTGGGATAGTGGTACGCTTAGCTAAAGTAGAAACTGCTCCCTCCACCTTAGGGACCATTTGCCATAAGTCCCGTGTGGCGGCGTCTATTGGAAACATTTTTCTGAATATAGGAGGGGGTGAGAAAGGCACACCGGGTCTATCCCACTCCTTAGTAACAATGTCAGTAAGTCTCTTAGGTATAGGAAAAACGTCAGTACTCGTCGGTACCGCAAAATATTTATCCAACCTACACATTTTTTCTGGGATTGCAACTGTGTTACAATCATTCAGAGCCGCTAATACCTCCCCTAGTAACACACGGAGGTTCTCAAGCTTAAATTTAAAATTTGAAATGTCTGAGTCCAGTTTATTTGGATCAGAACCGTCACCCATAGAATGAAGCTCTCCGTCTTCATGTTCTGCAAACTGTGACGCAGTATCAGACATGGCCCTTGCATTATCAGCGCACTCTGTTCTCATCCCAGAGTGATCACGTTTACCTCTTAGTTCTGGTAGTTTAGCCAAAACTTCAGTCATAACAGTAGCCATATCTTGTAATGTGATTTGTAATGGCCGCCCAGATGCACTCGGCGCTACAATATCACGCACCTCCTGAGCGGGAGATGCAGGTACTGACACGTGAGGCGAGTTAGTCGGCATAACTCTCCCCTCGTTGTTTGGTGAAATATGTTCAATTTGTACAGATTGACTATTTTTTAAAGTAGCATCAATACATTTAGTACATAAATTTCTATTGGGCTCCACTTTGGCATTAACACATATAGCACAGATATCTTCCTCTGAATCAGACATGTTTAACACACTAGCAAATAAACAGCAACTTGGAAATACTTTTCAAAGTAATTTACAAATAATATGAAAACGAACTGTGCCTTTAAGAAGCACAGAAAAATATTATAACAGATAAAATAATTAAGTTATAGCATCAATCTTTGTCAGAATATACAGTTTTAGCAAAGGATTGTTCCCCTCAGCAAATGATAACTAACCCAGGCAGCAGAAAAAAAATACACAAATAAACGTTTTTTATATCACAGTCAATACAATCAGCACAGCTCTGCTGTATGATTACTTCCCTCAAAAAAGACTCTTGAGATCCCTGAACTCTGTAGAGATGAACCGGATCATGCAGGAAGAAAATGAACCTCTGACTGAGTTTTTCTGATGCATAGTGAAAGCACCAAAATGGCCCCTCCCCCACACACATAACAGTGAGAGGGATCAGTGAACTGCTCTAATTTAAATCAAAACTATTGCCAAGTGGAAAAAAAGTGCCCAAAACATTTTTTCACCCAGTACCTCAGAGAAAAAAACGTTTTTACATGCCAGCAAAAAAACATTTTACCTCAATAATTAATTGTCATTTAAAACCTATTGCAAGTCCCTGCAAAATAGGTTAAGTCTATGTATACAGTTTAAAAGCCAGAGAAGTACCATTTCCCAGAAAACTGAAGTGTAAAATATACATACATGACAGCCTGATATCAGCTACATCTACTGCATTCAAGGCTGAGTTTACATTATAACGGTATGGCAGGATTTTCTCATCAATTCCATGTCAGAAAATAATAAACTGCTACATACCTCTTTGCAGATTAATCTGCCTGCTGTCCCCTGATCTGAAGTTTACCTCACTCCTCAGATGGCCGAGAAACAGCAATATGATCTTAACTACTCCGGCTAAAATCATAGAAAAACTCAGGTAGATTCTTCTTCAAATTCTACCAGAGAAGGAATAACACACTCCGGTGCTATTATAAAATAACAAACTTTTGATTGAAGATATAAAAACTAAATATATCACCATAGTCCTCTCACACATCCTATCTAGTCGTTGGGTGCAAGAGAATGACTGGGGGTGACGTAGAGGGGAGGAGCTATATAGCAACTCTGCTGGGTGAATCCTCTTGCACTTCCTGTAGGGGAGCAGTTAATATCCCACAAGTAATGATGACCCGTGGACTGATCACACTTAACAGAAGAAAGTACACAGCCTGCTGATATGGACAGAGAAGAAATTAAAAGTTCACAGTCGGTTCGTAAAGTAGTAACTTGGCTTGGAAAGGTTAATCAAGCTGCTTTTCTTATGCTGCTGATGAACTGCAGCTCTGTTGTTTAAACTAACCACTCTGTTTAACTTTTGATGCTAATGGATAAATTAGCTGCTAACTCACAGATTGTAGCCTTGCACTACTAACTGTCTTGTTTATGCTTTTTTACTTTATGCCATAATTGTGCATGCACTTTACATGACTTATTGCTGCTATTCGTTTCAACTATTATTTCCTGCGGGCTATGTACCTGAATTATATTATCCTTAAGCTACACTGGAATCCACTATGTAGGGGTACCACTCCTAAGGGACTAAATGCTTATTTACTTATTTAAATACTTGAATAGAGTTTTGCTCATTGGTGTACTTATTAACTTTGGATATTGTGAGTTTTATTAATAAATTTAAATAGATTGATTAACATTTTGAGATCTCCTCCTCCTTATATTGGTTTGTTTCAAAAAGCATTCTTTTGAAAATGTAATAACATTGATTGTGTGGGGGGGCTCATTTTGAGTTTTGCCAACGTGGAGGTCCACTGTGTAAGACTTCGAAAACCACTGATCTTGTCCTATTTAAATAACACATTGCCATCTTTTTTACTTCTAAAATGTAGAACCTTATATTTTCCAGTATTGAATCTCATTTTCCATTGACCAGCCAATTATTCCAATTTTTATAAATCCCCTTGCAAAGCAATTTGATCCTGCACTGACCTAATGAAATTACACAACTTTGTATCATCTGCAAAAATAGAGATATTACTATTTAATCTTTGCTACAAGTCATTAATAAAAATATTAAAAAGAACAGGGCCCACTACTGATCCCTGGGGGACGTAACACAAATTCAGATTCCATGTTTGAAAAACAAGCTGAGGATTTATCAAACAGACTTATAGGCAGAGGTTATAACAGTAAGGATTTAAACAACACTTTAAATGAAGTCAGAAATAATCATCATTATAAGTCAAAAAATAAGTCCAAACTGTTTGATAGTAAAATTTAAAGAATATTATTATCTTACAGCGCTGCGTGTGGTGACCTCTAGCTCCTGTCTGTAGTGGGCCCCCCCCAAGCACCCACTAGGTGAATAAGAAGTGTAAAAATAGATAGATAGGAGCGCCACAAATAGGCAAGGTCTTATATAATTTTGTTTATAGGTCTAATGCTAGACCATGGGTTAGAATAGCATATAGTAAATGTATAGAAAAGGTCTCCGGATAAGATTATGTAGCACAGGGATAGGCTCAGATGTTTGATATAAAATATTATAAAAAAATATTACAGTTTGCTCAAAATATCATATAATTAAAAACAATTAAGTACATGGATCCATGTTGACAAAATCCTATATTATATAAGTATGTCCTAAATAGTCTAAAACAGATTTAACTATCTGAATGTTAAATTATGTATGAGTTTCACATATGCAATGGTGTGGTCGCTCTGATAAGTGACCTCTCTAATGTGGTTTACACAAAAGTTATGTGATAAAAACAAAGAAACAGCAATACAATGTCATATAGGGATGAAAACAGTAATTGGTGTGATGAACAAAGATGTGAACGTTGTGTTCAAATATTAAAAAAGGTCTCCAAAAAAATGAGATCTACAAAAATAGTTGAAACAAACATGTGAGTATAAATACAAATAAAAATTGTGCTCCACAAAACCATATATATATATATATATACTCAGTCCAAAGTTGTGAGAACAAATTGCAGAAATTGTAAAAAATGTTGAAAAAATACTGAAAAAAATCCTTTGTGAGCAACTAGTGTGTACACAAACTAGTAAACGTGATTAAGAAGTCGTCTTGGAGGTGTGAAAGTTCCTGGAATTTACTCCATTTGATGGAATGTTCCTTTATTTGTAATCCTAAAAAATGTTTGAAGATCAAATATAAAATTGTGTAAAAGTGTGAGGAAAAAATGTGAACGTGTATGGTAAAAATAAAATTAGAGATAAAAAATAAAAATGATGATAAGAAAAAATAAAAATAGAAATACTCTGGGAATTCCTCAAGACCTGTAAATGAAAAATACTGACATAGTGTAATACTGTTTAGGTTTTTGATAGTAAAAGTAACATAATTTTTTTCCATAGAATTTACTCCCCAATTCAACGATATTTGCAACATATTAAGGCGTAATTTACCTTTATTACAGAGTGATGAATTATTGGCACCTGAAGTTGAATATTGCAAATTGGTCTCTAAGAAACCAAGCACATTGGGTAAGATACTTGCTCCAAGCATGGTTACCAGCCAGAGAGTGAATAAGACCAATTGGCTAACCAAAACTGGCAATTTTAGTTTTTGTTGTGCCAGAAATTGTAATTGTTGTAGCACCATTAATGTTAGCAAACACTTCATCAGTAAAGTTACAGGACAAACGTTTGACATTAATCTTTATGCAAATTGTGGCTCAGATTTTGCAGTATATCTACTACAATGTGGTTTTTGTGGAATTCAGTATGTAGGGTTAACCACACGTACTATACGTACTAGAATTAGTAAACATATGAGGGACATCAAAAACTTTGACAAGGATTCCCCCGTAGCCAAGCATTTTATATATATTTTTCAAATATTCCCAATATTCAAGTTAGTATCATCGATAGAGCTACTGCACCACCCAGAGGAGGTAATAAAAATAAAATTTTGGGAAAAAAAAGAGCTTTTCTGGATTTACAAACTAAGGACCAGACAACCTAATGGTATGAATCTGGAGTGGGACATTACCTACTATTTTGATTGAACAGTCTGATACTGAAACCTAATAAAGTACACCATTTTAGTTCATATTATGAGAATTATGGAGAACAAGCATTTCCATATAGTAGAATAGATTCAGACTTTGAAAAATACGGATATACTTTATGTTACCTCAGTGTCAATAAACAGGTTGATGTCTCATTTAAGATGTAATATATTTTTTTGTAATAATAAAAAAAAATTGTAAAATTTTCTGCAGTTTTGAAAATGTTATAATGTTTATTTTGGGTAATTTATTTTAACTTTGCTTGTGATTTTGAAATGGATATATTCAGTGATAAAAATGTTCAAACAATCTCGCTTATACAACTTAGGCATTTGAATGTTGCCTGTAGTAAATAGCTCTGTTCCATCTTGTGTTTTAATACAATGAGTTAAATCATTATTTAAAATTGTGTAACCTGTTGTTTTACCTTTAAAAGGAAGGTGTAACCATATGACCATTATCTATGATTACGTGCTCATAAGAGTATATATCCAGTTTTTGATGGATTAACCCCCTTCTGTGAACTGTTGTTTTTAGAAGATTCAATAAAGCATTTTTGTTTTATGATTTGGCATTTGGGGCCCTATTTTCTGCTTGGGATCTACACAGCATGGTTCAGCTGTATTGACAGGCACCCCCCGCTATGACGTGTGTACACAGGTGTGATCCTTCCCTATGATCTGAGCAGCAAGTGCATCTGGGACTTTGACCCCACTGATAAGTTTGTCCAATCTGAGTATGATCCACTTACTACCACTCGTTGCTCCGTCTTTTATCCAGTAGCCAAATTTCAGGTATTCCCAGTCCCTTAATTTTGTACATTAATCTCTCATGTGTCACTGTATCAAAATCCTTTGCACAATCCAAGTACAGTATATCACCCTAACGGATTCCCCTTTATCTATATTTACTTACACTCTCATAGAATCTAATTAGATTAGTTTGACATGATCTATTTTTCATAAAACCATGCTGAATTGAACTCATAATCTTGTTTACATGAAAATATTCAATATAATCCGTTCAAGTATCTTGCCTACTACCAATGTCAGACTAACTGGTCTATAGCTTCCTGGATCAGCCCTGCTTTCCTTTTTAAAAAGTGGCACCACATCAGCTTTACGCCAGTCCTGGAGCGCTATGCCTGAGGATAATGAGTCTTGAGGTTTGGTTAAAACAGTGCTAAATTCCCTTAATACCCTTATGTTTATTCTATCTAGACCTGGAGATTTATTTACCTTAATATTATCAATTTTTTTCCTGATATTCTATAGAGATAACCCAGATATTGGTATTGGCTTGTATGTTCTAGTTTGTTTCAAAGTATCTCCCATTGGTTTCTTTCTTGTGTATACTGAAGAAAATAACTGATTTAGTACCACAGGCTTCTCCCTGTCACTGTTATATGAAGATTTCCCTATATATTGTATTAGGTGTGATGAGGTGGATTGTCCCTTTTTTTTTTTTTACTGAACCCCACTCATTTCGTAATTGATATCTGGCTCCTAGGAATTTTCCATTGTAAAAGCTAAATTATACATGTCTTTTGAGGTGATCTCAGAAGAATTTATATCATAGCTTTCTTCTAAGACCCTACCTCTGTTAACGGAGTATAGCAGTTACCAATTATTTTTTTTGTTTATGCGACTTATTATAACAAATTATGCTTACCTGATAATTTCATTTTCTTCCGTGAGAAAGAGTCCACAGCCGCATTCATTACTTTTTGGGAAATAAGAACCCAGCCACCAGGAGGAGGCAAAGACACCCTAGCCAAAGGCCCAAATACTCCTCGCACTTCCCTCATCCCCCAGTCATTCTGCCGAGGAACAAGGATCCGTAGAAGAAATATCAGGGTGAAAAGGTGCCAGAAGAATACAATTAAGATACCCCACATTAAAAAACGGACGGGGGGCTGTGGACTCTTTCTCACGGAAGAAAATTTAATTATCAGGTAAGCATAATTTATGTTTTTCTTCCTAATGGGAAAGAGTCCACAGCCGCATTCATTACTTTTGGTTAAACCATACCCAAGCTAAAGAGGACACTGAATGCCAAAACAGGAGGGTACAATAGGCGGCCCATTCTGAGGGCACCAGGCCTGAAACCACTACCCCACAAAAACCCTGTTTCGTTCGAAGCCTAGAAACCTTGAAAAGGAAAGGCCACAAGGACACTGACCTGCAGATAGTCCAGATGCCTAGCTAGAGACCGCAAAATCGGACTCAACTGAGCCAACAGTCCTCCAGGAGAACCGTCGCCCAACAGGCAGTTCCTCACCCCTCACTAACGAGGGGAACACCAGCCTAAACTCCCCCAGGGATAAGGCAAGGAAGAACCGCAGGGGAACCGAAAAGTCACCACAAAATCTATAAAAGAAAACCCCCCCAATAGAGAGCCCAGCTCACAAAGACCCAAATGGGTCCTGACAGACAAGGGGAGGCTACACCAAGACCAAGCAGAAACCAGAGGTTTAGGACCGGGCCTCGAAACAGAGAAACCTTTCTCTCAATATCGTGTAAACACACCGAAAGACAACTGAAGACGGAGTCCTCACATCGTCAGAACTAAGAATACTACAGTATTCAGACAAAAAAGAATGTATAACATTCTGAGACAAAAAACCCTGAGTCAAGAACACGCAGCCATCATCAGGATGACACAGAAGAATACTTGCTGAGAAGTAAAAAGCGGCCAGCAAAAGAACAGATTGCAAAAAGGAGAACTCCCAGACAGAGGGCACACTCTAGGCAATCGAGCCGCTAGACCTACACACAGGACTCCAAAAGAGGAAGCACATAACTTTAACAAGACCCACTGCACCCCCAAGAGAGAGAGCGGTTACACCCAGAACCTGAAGGTGAATGGTAACCCGGGACCCTCCACTTGTAAACCCAGGCAGCTAGCTACTATGCCAACCTAGATCCCAAAGATGACAACGCATCTCAGAACCCACTCCCAACTGGGCCCCAAGCATCGGTAGGCCTTGAAACAGGGAAACAGAAGCACCCCAACCCCAGCTCAAAAACGAGTGGAAGAATGGCCACAGCCATCCCAACAGAGCATGGGTGCCAACCTGACTCCTTAGAAACAGACAACAAGGCCGTAGACCCAAAGAAATCTAACAAAAGGCCCACCATAGACTCGACACGGAGCCAGCAAGACTTCCAGATGGAACGTAACAACCCAGAGAGAAACACCCCTCTCTGAAAGGTTAACTCTCAGTTCCAACCTCCTGAATCCAGGGGAATCCTTAAGAAAAGGGACCACACCTCCATAAGAAGGAGAATAAGCCCCCCCACCCTAAGAAAAGGGATGGGGCCAAAAAGGCAGAGCACCTGCCCACAAGCACGAAGCCACATTCTAAAGGAGGGATCAATCTCCAACGCAGATGAACTTGGAAGGAATCCCCCTAAGGAATTAGTGCCAATGTGCAATAGCTGCAGCAGTGATACTGCAAACCCATTCGCCTGCAGAGCAGTGAATCCATAAGGTTACTACAGCAAGCTGACTAAGGGAAACTGACCAGAAGGCGTAAGTCAAGCCCAAAGAGCATTGGCACAACCAGCCCTAGAGTCAAAAAGTCCGGCAACACCTCCACAAGGGAAAACACTGAGCAAAGCCTCAGCAACCGGAGGTACCAGGGAGAAAATGGGTCCGAGCCCCCAATTGTTTAAACAAACAATATCCGACAACTTAACACCCCATCTGATAAAAAAAACCAGACCACATGGAGATAACAATGCAATATCCAGGCCAACCCGGATAATGAGATAACTTCCCGACCAAAGGAAGAGACCACTCCTTGCCAAAGTCCAATGCTCCAAAGGAGCTAAGGCGTTAAAAATCGACACTAGAGCCCATAGACTTCCAAACAGCCGCAGGACAACAAGCAAGGGGATACCTCAAGGCCAAAATCACTTGAGCAAAGGCTGGTCTCCACATCACCTCCATCCAATCAGAGGATCACAAAAGAGAAAAGGACACACAGAATCTCCAGCTCCGAGCAGAGCCCAAAGAGACCATGCCCGGCGTCCCTAACAGGGAACAACCATCTCCTGGAGTGGAACCCAGGTCCCTAAAAGGAGACCTAACCCGCATGGAGACAACGAAGGAAGACCAAAAGGTCTCTTAAAAACAGCTAGACAGTACACAGTCAATGTGCAATAGCTGCAGCTGGTCACATTCTGCAAACCATCCGCTGCAAGGCAGCTGAACTACCCAACAAATTACAAGCTGCTGAGAACTAAGTCCAGAAGGACAATTCCCAGAGCCTCAAAAGAAAAAAGGCCAAACCGCACAACTCGGCGGCAAGAGGGTGCAAAGCCCTCCAACCCTCCACTACATGGGAAGGAGCTCTAGGGTCTGACAACCTCAGACACAAGAGAGAGAGACGCAGCGGAACTCCACTGACTTAGTCATCCAAATTGAAGGCTATAAGGACTGAGACAATCCTTCCTGCCTCACGGACCCACCGGCCCTCTAGAATGCTTAGTTGAACACAGATAACAACATGAGCACTCGGCACCTCTACCGGACCAGCCAAGCAGAGCGGCGCCACGTGTCTGAACATCTACCAGACAGAACTGAACCCAAACAGGACCAGCCTGCAATCCGGGTCCTAACCGTCGAGCCGCATTAATCCTCCCTCAGAGGGGAAGAAGGAAACAGACAGGACATCCTATCGGATGAAAATATAATACAAGGCAACTCGTAGGTTAACACCCTCAAAGAAACAGACCTAACCGCAGGACCAGCCGAATGGAGCCCTGATCTTCTAAAAACTGGGAAAGATCTCAATACATGGACAATCAGGAGATTACATCATCCCCACATGTCTAATGAGGTGCGCCATTTGATCAGACTGAGTATTCTGTATCCAATAAGGATAGGGTCGTTCAATAACTGAAAAACATGTCAGAGTAACACGCGAAGGAGCGCAATTCTGTAATGAAAGGCACAACACTCAGGGAAAGTCGCACCCGCAGGGAACTGTACTAACCAAGGTGGAATACCCGGGATAACAGCAGCAGGGAAGGCACCACCCTGTCCTCAACTCTATTCAATTTAGGAATGAAAGGTTCATCAGGCAATATGACCTCTGGAACCCCTGAATTTGCCAAAACTTCCTTTAGAAGAAAGCGCAAATAACTAAAACTAAAGTCTGTTTCCTCTGCAGCTGGAGGTTTAGAGGCAGAAGACTCTGACCCTGAAAGTTCATACTCTAAAGTCTCAGAACTTCATCCTCGGATAACCCTCTCAGTTAAATCAAAACAATTATTTGATGTACTCTGGGAAGGAGTGCTATATGTAACCTAACGATTGCGCTTAGCAGGGCGAGGTAAAGCATTATGGCAGCAGACACCGCCGTCTGGACTGCGCAGTAACGTCTGTAGAAAAAAGGCCCCCTCCAGATGGAGGATCAACAATTCTACGGGAAAACTGCATGTGTATAGAGATAACAATGTAGGGTACACACCTCACTGTACGATAACCCTGTGGTATCAAACATGTTTGATATTATCACATTATCAAGGCATATGGAACATAATTGAGAGGGGGAACTAGGGCCTCCTCACCATATAAACAGGAATTGTTCTTTAGGAATAGAGGGAGTGCCCTCTAAAGAAACCGAATCCTCCATCACTAGTGCAATAACCGGAGAACTAGAGAGATAAAACTTTTTTTTTTTTTCTTTAATAAAATAACGGCACCTCTATACTCTAATGGCTGAGGCACTCACAGTACAGAGATGTATGACTCCTCTCTGATAGTGCACAATGCAGGACCGTCCCTGCTATGAGAGAAAGCGTGCCAAGCTTGTAATCTGCATGGCTCTCAAAGTGAAACCTGTATATTCCATAACAGCCTATTAGCCTATAACATCTCACACATAAAGCAGCATAAAATCAAATAAACACATAAAATTATTATCCCCCCCTGTTCAATAATTCCCCTAAGGAGATATTAACCCTTTTGCACTTTTCACAAGAAATAATCACTTATGAAGACTGTAGTGTCTGAAATATGTTTTTTCTTTTGATTTTTGGGCTTTTTATTTAAAATAAAGAAATAGAATATTGTCTTTTTGTTGCTCCCTTTTAGAGATAATGAACATTGTATGACAATTTGCAGCTCTGGAATGCATTGGAAAAGACTTTATATAGACGAGTAATTCAAATTTACTCCTGATTGCAGTGTCTTTTATGGTTGTGAAATGGGCTAGACAGATGGGAAGAACGGAAGGTGTCTTCTCTCTCCTTTATTGATGAGAATGATCCAAAAAAATCTGCAGCAAAAGAAACTACATCGTCAGGTTTCCGCAGAAGCAAGAATTGCATAAAATCAGCCAGGAGTATCTTCATTTCAGGATGTTGGTGAAGGTACGTTGTGTGGTCTGAGATAAGCTCTTCCTGAAATGAAAGAAATTTAGTGAGCTAAAAAATATTAACGGCTACATTTTTTTTGTATTAGTTTTCACATTATTATATATCTAGTGCTATTTTTATTGCTTTTAAATCAATTCATGATAAACTAATAGTTTTTACAGATGACAAAAAGAATAGACCTTAAATGCATCAAAAGTGGTTAGTCAGTTAAAAGGACATGATGTTCAAAATGAAATGTGCATACATGCATTTCAATTTTGAACAGAATCATTTTTTAATTATACTTGTACAGTATTAGCAAAAATAATTTTTTCGTATACATCCCCCGATTTACTGCAAAACATCAGCATATAAAATAAATATGTTAAAAAAATTAAATTGTAATTCTGTTTATTAAGGGACAGATATATGTGCATCCGTCTATTTTGGTAGCAAACAAATGCAGAATATGGCAACCGCCAGTGGCATTTGGTTATTTTTAGAGGTGGATTTCTTTTTTTGAAAGAGCAACACACTAAGATCTGGATTTACACAGATCTTACATCTAAATTACAAGTTTTGCGTTACAGTGCGGTACGGCTATATCGCTGAAAAATTGGCCATTGTTCGTGGAATGGCAGGTCTCCCGTATTACAAGTTGCTGCGGTATAGCTATACCGAAAGCATTTTAGCCTGTAACGCAACGTCCATTCTGCACTCAAAAAAATGACATTTTAGTTCGGGATTTCCATAGCGCCGTGTTACAGGTTGTGCGGTCCGGCTAAAATGTTTGCGTTATGGTCTATACCGCCCTGATCCATACTGCGATCTGAGACCAGTAGTTATGGATTTTGCTAAACAAAACTCATAACTAAAATGTTACAAAGTACATAAACTAAATATTAACCCCTAAACTGCCACCCTCCCACATTGCAAATACTATATTAAACGTATAAACCCCTAATCGGCCGCCCACCCACATAGTCAACACTATATAAAGCTATTAACCCCTAAACCGTCAGCCCCCCACATCGCTACTACTATAATAAACCTATTAACCCTAAACAGCCGCCCCCCCACATCGCTACTATTATAATAAACCTATTAACGACTAAACCACCGGCCCCCCACATTGCTACTAATAAAATAAACGGGGCAGAGCTAACTGCCAAGCCGAGTGGAAGCTGCAGAGGAGAGCTCCGTTACACATTTACCCATTTACCTCACAAAACCAGTAAAAAGTGCTGGCTCTCTACTTTTTGTGGCTGGCACCTATAAGCCTGCACCTTGACAACTGTTTTTTGGCACCTCAACTACGCTAAAGACGGGACAGCTGGCCCACCTAACTCCCAGACGTCAACTTGGAGCCAGGGCTGAGGGCCGCATCCGGCACCCTACAACAGGGACTTCCACTACCGGTGCCTGCTGGCAACTACGGAGGGTCGGGGCTCCGCTCTGGAGTGACAAGGTCTGCAGCAGTGACGAGTTCAGGGAAAAGAGCAAGGGAGCAACCTCCCCACAAGAAAACTTACGGACCGAGGCTTCGTGACTACGGGGGTTCCCAGAGGGCCTGACCGACGCCCGAGACATACCTGAATCTGCCTTCGGATTATTAGACCCAGCTGGGAGACCGACTGGGAAGCACCCCTTGTGGCTGTCTGGACCGTTAGATGCTATCGTTGGAAGGTCTCCGAGACATTGGCGCCAGGCGGATTGGCGCAAACAGCCACCATCTTGTTTCCATCTGCTGTGCTAAAGGCCAGATCAGCAAAAGAATTCTGATGGAGAACTTAACCTGCATCTAGGACCGAAGGAGGTCTGACCTGCTCCTTTGCAACCCTCCTGAGATCTAATCCCTCCTAGGGAAGCCGGAGAGCACAGAGACAACACTGCAGGCAGGGAAACTCAGGGGCTACACTAGATTGCTGGAGACAGGGTGAGAAATACCACATGTGACATTAACACAGTGATAGGGCCCCCCCTGACTTGACTTGCTAAGGCTGTGTTCCTGGGCCTCAGCCCTTTACCTTCACATCCCCCAACATCTTTCCAGAGGCCACCCCCACATGAACCTGAATGAGACTGCTTATCTCCCAATGGCCTCAGTATAAGTATACCAAGCAGCCATTTGTGTCAACTTCTTCCTATACCAGCCTAACACACAACCCTTATGAGAAGTCTGCATCTGGTATACTGGTGAATTGTGTTCTTTTTCTGTTTCTCCCAATCCTAAATGCTTGCCACTAGCACTAATCCATCCTAGGTTGGCAAAATAAAGTACAGCTAATTTTGTGAGCCTCTGTGACCCCCTCTCACCTCACCCTTTCCTGCCTGGGCCCTCCCAGGTTGGTCACTTCCACATCCGTTTTTCCCTTCCTCTGGGTCATATCCCCTTTTCCCCGGGCATTGATGAGCACGACACACTGTTTATTTGTACCTAGTCTGTGTTATTTGCTTCTTTAATTGTTGATTATTGCCCTGCTGTAATCGATGGGAACCACTTGCACACCTCTCTCCTATCCCTTCACTTCCCCATAACCTTTTCCACTCCTGGCAACAGGTAGTATCCCCTTTCCCCTAGGGAAAGGCAGTGCCAGTGGGAGACCTTAATATATCAGTGATTTACCTTTGTAACTAACCAGTATTTCTTTGCAACATTATATTGTATATTGTTAGTGTTTTCTCAACTGTGTATTGTGGTATAGCCTATTATTATCACCTAGGGCGGCGGTTCGCGGACTCTCTCTCTTCTCACCCTTTCCCGCCTCCAGCTAGTCTGAGCAGGTCATATCCCTAACCCCTTTCCCCCCGGAAGGGAAGTACCACAAATTCCTGAGGGGGGGCGGGGCGGACATGTCCTGCATCCTACCTATCCCTTCACTCTCCATCTCTAGTGGTGCCCCCTTGGCACCAGGGGCATATTCGCCCTATACCCACCGCTCTGCTATTTGGCAATTCCACTTATATCATGAGGTAGAGGTGCCGAAGAGATGCCATCCAGCCCCGCTCTAACGTTTGGGTGTAGTATTTGTATATCCATGTGCTGTTAGACCTAATTTTTCCATCTATGCCCAATAAAACTATCGGGGTGCATACCACCGTAGAGTATCATAAGACCCTTGGGACCTAGATCGGACTTGGGAGTCCTACAAAATGCCTCACACTACTAGGAAGCATTCTAAAACCCATTCCAAACAAAAAAAAAAAAACAGTATTTGATCACTTTTCCCAGCCCATCGCAGATCCAAACATGGAGACCCATAGAGATCTGAGTGATCTGGATTCACAAGACAAGGAGTACCAGTCCAGCACGCATTCCACCATATCATCTCAACATGTCATCACAGAAACTACATTTAAAAAAATGCTGAATCTCCAGACACGTTCTATAACCCAGGAAATACAGCGGAGCTCTGCTGAGCTCAAAAAAGAAATTTCAGAAATCGGAGAGAGTGGAGGCACTGGAGCGTAAACAGGATGATATAGAAAATAAAAATTCTGGCAGCACATAGCATTAAAACTTCAAAAATTCTTTATTTTCAATTGAGGCATACAGGTATAACTCGGAGTAAACGTCTGACGTGTTTCACGCCCCCTAGTGGCGTTTCATGATGAAACGCCACTAGGGGGCGTGAAAAGCGTCAGGCGTTTACTCCGAGTTATACCTGTATGCCTCAATTGAAAATAAAGAATTTTTGAAGTTTTAATGCTATGTGCTTCCAGAATTTTTATTTTCTATGTTGCAATAATTGGCAATTTGATTCATTGCCTCCCTGGCATAGCACCCTGTCACCGTGAGTACTTCGGTTAATGTAGCTGCAGTTACGGCAACGCCTATGACGTCATCCGCCTGAGCCAGCAAGTCGATGCCGACCGGAGAGCTTGGAGCGGCCGCTCACACATCACTCGTATTAAACAGGATGATATGGCTGTGGATCAAACAAGCCTACTTTCCTATTCGGAATGCTTAACCGACCAAATATCACAACTTGAGTCCAAACTGACGGATGTGGAGAATCAGGCCAGACGCAATAACGTGCGATTTAGGGGCATTCCAGAAAGTGTCACCCCAACTGAACTGCACGACTACCTTCAGGCACTATACAAGGAACTGGTGGGCTCACCTGAGGGTCTAACCAGTACTATGGAAAGAGCACACAGGGCACTCCATTCAAAAGCAGTGTCTCCAGACAAGAGATGTGATTATATGCTTTCACAGCTTCCTATACAAAGATAAGTTGATGCAAGCTGCTTTCAAAAAACCAACTTTAACTGAAATGTTTAAAGACATCCAACTCTTTCCTGATATTTTGGCCCACACCCTCCAGCAACGCAGACTATTCCAGTCTGTTACCTTCACTCTCCGCAAAGCCAACATAAAGTACAGGTGGGGTTACCCTACTAGACTCATTATTACCAAAGACAACCAAACCTTTTTGGCATCCTCAACTACTCAGGGTCTCCCCACACAAACGTAGCTTACTATTACGATCCCTTAAACATCACAACCCTGACATTGTTTTCCTCCAGGAAACTCAATGGTCACATAATGAACCCCTTAGGTTTACCTCCAAGGAGTACACTAAAATCGAATTTGCCCATTCTCTAAAAAGGCCAGAGGGACTGCCATTTTGCTACACAAGAGACTAGCTTACGAGTTAATTCAGGTCATCAAAGATCCACAAGCAAGATACCTAATCATCATATGCAGACTGAATCATGTAGCCTACACACTAGCCTCAATATATCTAACAAACACTCACCAACCTACCTGCCTGAAGAAGATTTTGTATATAATAGACCAATCCAAACAGGGTAGAGTTGTCTTAGCAGGGGACTTCAATATGGTCTGGGACCCAAAACAGATAGGAAAACCTCTGTAAGAGATAAACCTCACCCACCAGCCGAACACCTAGACTCTAAATTCCGCTACATAATGTCATGTTATGGATACTACGATGTCTGGAGATCACTTCACCCCAAAGATAAAGACTACACACACTATTCACACCCACACAAAGTGTATTCTCGACTCAACATTTTCTGCACCGCAGATACACTGGATTTAGTCAAACGCACCAACATTTCACTTTGAACTTGGTCTGACCATGTCCACTCTGATATCCTTTCAGAAAACAACTCATACACTAGACCTTCCTGGTGTATGCCTCACCACCTTCTGTCAGACATCCCCTTCAGAGAAGAACTCCGCAGAAACATTACCCATTTCATACATACCAATGACAACTCACTAGTATGAGACGATACTTTATGGGGGGCCGCGAAAGCTACCATTAGGGGACTCCTGATCAGAAAACAAACTTATCTCAGTAAACAGGCAGGTTTCTCCCTATCACAAGCCCACATCAAAGAAACATTGAACCGAGGGCGCCCCCACCATGCCCATAACGCTTCAGATTACGACATCAAAAATCACATTTCCCAAATTGAACTCCGCAGAACTCAAATTACCCTAACCAAGATGAAACAATTATTCTACTACAAAAGCAACAAGGCTGACACCCTCCTAGCCAACAAAATCAGACACAGGGTAGGTTCAACACGTATTCATCATAGTCGACGCTCAGATTTAAGATTCAGACTCCCGTCTCAAATAGGTAAAGAATTTGCGAATTTCTACTCGGACCTGTACAACCTAGAGAGCTCCGACAAACCCCAAACAACCCCCCCAGAACACATCCGCACATTACTAGAATCACTCAAACTCCCTTCACTCTCCCATGAACAGTGTGATTCACTGAACTCCCCCCCGTTCACCCTTAAAGAGATTCAACATGTTGTTAAAAACTTGAAGTCATTTAAAGCCCCGGGACCTGACGGTTACCCAGCACACTTTTATAGGACTTATATGCGCAAATTATCCGCTCTATTACTTAAACTCTTTAATTTAGCAAGAGAGGAAGGCTGCTTTAAAAAGGAATTCTTAGAGGCCACCATTATCACCATCCCCAAACCTAATAAAGACCCATCACTATGTTCCAGTTACAGGCCGATATCTCTTATTAACGTAGACATAAAAATCTACTCTAAACTACTAGCTAATCGTATTTCTTGTCTGCTTCCCCACCTTATTAATCCGGGCCAAGTAGGATTTGTACCCCATAGGGAGGGCCCTGATAACATAAGACGTTTGCTCAACATACTAAGCCTATCCTCCAAATACAACAAGCCTCTGTCGGTCATCTCCTTTGATGCCGAGAAGGCATTTGACCGAATCCGCTGGGACTACCTATGGGGAGTCCTGGGGAACTTTAAATTCTCAAATGAGACTATTGGCATCCAATACCCAAGCTAGAGTACACAGATGATACGGGAGGGACAAGACAGGGAACCTAAATGGAAGGCACCACTGCTTGAAGAACCTTTCTCCCAAAAGCTGCCTCAGCCGAAGCAAAAGTGTCAAATTTGTAAAACCTTGAAAAAGTGTGAAGAGAGGACCAAGTTGCAGCCTTGCAAATTTGTTCCATAGAAGTTTCATTTTTGAATGCCCATGAGGAAGCAACAGCCCTCGTGGAATGAGCTGTAACCCTCTCGGGAGGCTGATGTCCAGCAGTCTCATATGCAAAACGTATGATACTCCTCAGCCAAAAAGAAAGAGAAGTAGCCGTAGCTTTCTGTCCCTTATGTTTTCCAGAGAAAACCCCAAACAGAGAAGAAGACTGACGAAAATCCTTAGTCGCCTGCAGGTAAAACTTTAAAGCACGGACCACATCAAAATTGTGCAGAAGACGTTCCTTCTTACAAGAAGGATTAGGACACAAAGAAGGAACAACAATCTCCTGATTAATGTTCCAATCAGAAACAACCTTAGGAAGAAATCCTAATCTAGTACGCAACACTACCTTATCTGAATGGAAAATAAGGTAAGGAGATCCGTACTGCAATGCCGAGAGCTCTGACACTCTACGAGCTGAAGAAACAAAACCCTTTCAAGATAATAACTTAATATCTAAGGAATGCATAGGCTCAAACGGAACCCCCTGAAGGACTCTGAGAACTAAATTAAGACTCCAAGGAGGAGTAACTGGTTTAAACACAGGCCTGATTCTGACCAAGGCCTGACAAAAAGACTGTACATCTGGAACATCCGCCAGACGTTTGTGTAACAAAATAGATAAAGCTGAGATCTGACCCTTTAGGGAACTCGTCGATAAACCTTTCTCCAAACCCTCTAGGAGTCCTAGCTCTACTCCATGAGTAACCCTTGGATTCACACCAAAAAAGATATTTACGCCAAACTTTATGGTAAATTTTCCTAGTTACAGTCTTACGGGCCTGAATCATGGTCTCTATGACCGGCTCAGAAAACCCCCGCTTGGATAAGATTAAGCGTTCAATCTCCAAGCAGTCAGCTTCAGAGAAACTAAATTTGGATGAGGGAAGGGCCCCTGAATGAGAAGGTCCTTCCTCAACGGGAGTCTCCAAGGTGGCAGAGACATCATCTTCACCAGATCCGCATACCAAATCCTGCGAGGCCAGGCCAGTGCTATGAGAATCACAGAGGCCCTCTCCTGTTTGATTCGAGCTATTATCCGAGGAAGAAGTGCAAACTGAGGAAATAGGTATGCTAGCTTGAAGGTCCAAGGAACTGCCAGAGCATCTATCAGAGCTGCCTGGGGGTCTCTGGACCTCAATCCGTATCTCAGGAGCTTGGCATTCTGCCGCGATGCCATGAGATCAAATTCCGGCTGACACCACTTGAGAATCAGGTTGGAAACCACTTCCGGATGGAGCTCCCACTCCCCCAGGTGAAAGGTCTGCCTGCTCAGGAAGTCCGTCTCCCAGTTGTCCACCCCTGGGATGTGGATCGCTGATAAACAGCAAAAATGGGCCTCCGCCCACTGCATTATCTTGACTACCTCTGTCATCGCCAAGGAACTCCTCGTTCCTCCCTGATAATTGATATAAGCCACTGAAGTTATGTTGTCCGACTGGAACCTGATAAACTGGACCATGGATAACTGAGGCCAGGCCAGAAGAGCACTGTAGATCGCTCTCAATTCTAGAATGTTTATAGGAAGAATAGACTTTGTCCAAATTCCCTGAGCCTTTAGGGAACCCCATACTGCTCCCCATCCCAGAAGGCTGGCGTCTGTTGTCACAATCACCCATGCTGGTCTGCGAAAGCATGTTCCTTGGGAGAGATGATCCAGAGACAACCACCATAGAAGAGAATCCCTTGTCTCCTGATCCAGAGATATTCGAGGAGACAAGTCCGCATAATCTCCGTTCCATTGTCTGAGCATGCTTAACTGCAGAGGTCTGAGATGGAACCGAGCAAACGGGATGATGTCCATTGCCGCTACCATCAGCCCGATTACCTCCATACACTGAGCCACTGACGGCCGGGGAGTAGACTGAAGGACTAGGCAAGTATCGACAATCTTTGATTTCCTGACTTCTGTCAGAAAACTCTTCATAGACAGAGAGTCTATTATGGTTCCCAAGAAAGTTACTCTTGTGTCTGGAACTAAGGAACTCTTTTCAAAATTTATTTTCCACCCGTGAGTTCTCAGGAAAGATAACACTGTGTCGGTGTAACATCCTGCTTGTTGAAAGGTTGGCACCTGAACCAGAATGTCGTCTATATAAGGGGCCACCCCGATGCCCTGTGACCGAAGCACCGCCAAAAGAGACCCCAGAATTTTTGTGTAAATTCTGGGAGCAGTGGCCAGGCTAAAAGGAAGAGTCACAAACTGAAAGTGTTTGCCCTGGAAGGCAAACCTTAGGAACCTGTGATGGTCCCTGTGAATAGGAACATGCAGGTAAGCATCCTTTAAATCCACTGTTGTCATGAATTGACCCTCCTGGATTAAGGGAAGAATGGAACGAATAGTTTCCGTCTTGAAGGACGGAACCCTTAGGAATTTGTTTAGGCTCTTGAGGTCTAAAATCGGTCTGAAGGTTCCCTCCTTTTTGGGAACCACGAACAGATTGGAATAAAACCCCAGACCCTGTTCCTGAACTGGAACAGGAACAATCACTCCCAGGACGGACAGGTCCCTTACACAATGTAAGAACGCCTCTCTCTTTATCAGGTCTGCAGATAATCTTGAAAGTAGAAATCTGCCTCTGGGAGGAAAGCTTTTGAACTCCAGCCTGTATCCCTGGGACACAATCTCTATTACCCAGGGATCCTGAACATCATGAACCCAAACCTGAGCGAAAAAAGAAAGTCTGCCCCCTACAAGATCCGGTCCCGGATCGGGAGCATGCCCTTCATGCTGTCTTGCATTCGACAGCAGGCATCTTGGACTGCTTTCCCTTAGTCCAAGACTGGTTAGATCTCCATGCAGGCTTAGATTGTACCTGCTTAGAGGAGGAAGAGGAAGAATTTCCTTTGAAGTTTCGAAAAGAACGAAAATTACTCTGTCGTCCTTTCTGCTTGTTTCTCTTATCTTGAGGAAGAAGATGACCCTTACCTCCCGTGATATCAGAGATAATCTCTGTTAGGCCAGGTCCAAACAAGGTCTTCCCCTTGTAAGGAATAGCCAGAAGCTTAGACTTAGAAGACACATCCGCAGACCAAGGTTTCAACCATAAAGCTCTGCGGGCAAGAATAGAGAAACCTGAAATCTTAGCTCCCAGCCTTATAATTTGAAGGGAAGCATCCGTAATAAAGGCATTGGCAAGCTTCAGAGCCTTTATCCTGTCCTGGATCTCTTCTAAGGAAGTCTCAGTCCTGAGAGACTCAGACAATGCATCAAACCAATAGGCCGCCACACTAGCGACTGTAGCAATGCACGTAGCAGGTTGCTATTGCAAACCCTGGTGAACATACATCTTCTTAAGAAGGCCCTCTAACTTCTTATCCATAGGGTCATTGAAAGCACAACTATCCTCTATGGGAATAGTAGTTCTCTTGGCTAAGGTGGAAACGACCCCTTCCACCTTAGGAACCTTAGGAACTGTTTGCCAAGCCTCCTTAACAGAGTGAGCTATGGGAAACATCTTTTTGAAAATAGGAGATGGAGAAAAAGGAATACCTGGCCTCTCCCATTCCTTAGAAATAATCTCCGAAGCTCTCTTTGGAACTGGAAATACGTCTGAGTAACTAAAACCTCTCTAAACAGGCGAAGGTGTTCTAGTCTAAACCTAAAGGTTACAACCTTTGAATCTGTCAGAGGCAAAGCACTTTCTGAATCTGAGATTTCCCCCTCAGATACTGCAGCAGTACCCTCCTCTTCGTGTCCTTGGGAGGGTACCTCCGAAATTGCAACAATTGCATCAGAACTTACTGAATGCCTGGTTTTCCTTTTACGCTTTCCTTGCAACATTGGAAAAGCAGACAACGCATCAGAAACTGCAGAAGACATGAGGGAAACCCCTTGTAAAGTAACCCCTGAAGTAGTTATAGCGGAAGTGCAGGGCACTGCTTGTGAGGGCGGTAAACCTTGGGACGCTTGAGGAGAAAGCTGCGGTATACATTGATCATTGGCATTAGACTCCTGAACAGCATCCTCTTTAGTAAATGATGGTTCAGCAAAAAGTCTGTCCCTATAGCTTAAAGTCCTCTCAATACATGAGGAACAAAAAGGGATTGGTGGTTCCACATTGGCATTAAAGCATAAAGTGATAGCTTGCAAAGACTCCATCTTAACTTCACAATAGTTCACAAATTTTGGCAATTTTTTGATCAAATTTAAAACTGACAAAAAACGTTACTGTCTCTTTAAGTGTTAAACCGGAAAACTTTTTTTTATTTTTATTTAATACAGTATTAAATATTAGCCCTTATGTACACCTCTACACCTCAACAGAACCCTGCTGAGGTGCCTGCCTTACTGCTTAGACAGGAGATGTACCCAGAACCGGAACTCTGCAGGATAAACAACACATCCAGACCTCTGAAGGATGTCGCTCCCTTCTATAAGCGATGCACAGCAGAGACCAAACAAGCGCTTATTAAGAGCGCAGTGAATACATACAGTAAAAACAGAAAGAGCATGCAAACTGTTCAATACAGGAAAAAGGAAGCCAGAAACGGCGCGCAAATTTTTTCCTAGAACCGCCCATCGTGGGCGTGCCAAAGTCAGCCATCTCCCGGTCGCATGAATTGCTAAAAGCGCCGGGAGATGAGAACCACACAGCCAAAGCTATCAGGCCCAGTGCCTGTCTAATAAAGTACCCAATCCATGAGTCTCTTTATGGTCCCATAAGAGTTAAGTGCTTCCGTGTCTGAGAATTGTCCCCCAGATACTAATGTCAGCACTTACCTCCTCATCTGCCCGACAGTGAAAGCAGCTCCAGGTTTAAGAGGTCTTCTCCCTCCTATGGACCTGCGATAAAAGAAAACTGAGTAAGAACTCTCAGTATGTCAGAAGTAGGGCAGCATCAGTATGGAAGGCGCAGTGAGAATTATGTCCCACAAGTTCCCATTGCTCTAAAGCCACCAAAGCTCTACTAAAGAGACTGATATGGACTACGGCTACACCCTAGAACAAAGCAGCACAATCTTGTACTACTTTAAAAATAATAAACTTTTGATTGAAGAATGTATACTAACACCTCACTTTACCACTTCCTATCACTAACGTAGGCAAAGAGAATGACTGGAGTGGGAGGGAAGGAAGGAGCTATTTAACAGCTTTGCTGTGGTGCTCATTGCCGCCTTCTGCTGACCAGGAGGTGAATATCCCAATAGTAATTAAGATGATCCGTGGACTCATCGTGTCTTAAAAAAGAAAATGCCCCAGCGATGGATGAAGATATCGCCGCTTGGATGAAGACTTCTCGCCACCTGGATGAGGATGGATGTCCAGACTTCAGAAACTGTGAGTAGATTTCCTGGGGTTAGTGTTAGTTTATTTTTTTTAAAGATTAGGGATGGGCATTAAAAGAGCTGAATGCCCTTTAAAGTGCAATGCCCCTTTAGAGGAAATGGGTAGCTTAGGTTTTTTTAGAATTAGCTTTTTTTATTTTGAGGGGGGGGTGGTGGTTGGGTTTACTGTAAGGGGGACTTTGTAATTTTTAGGTAAAAGAGCTTTTAAACTTAGGGCAATGCTCTACAAAAGGCCCTTTTAAGGGCTATTGGTATTTTATTGTTAGGTTAGGGGTGTTTTTATTTGGGGGGGGCTTTTTTGTTTTTATAGGGGTATTAGATTTGGTGTAATTGTTATTATTTTGGATAATTTCGTTTATTATTTTTTGTAATTTTACAGTTTTTATTTTTTTGTAATGTAAATTTTTTTGAATTTTTTCGTAGTGTTAGGATTTTTTAAATTTGTAATAAATGGCTAGATTACGAGTTTTGCGGTAAGGTGAAAAAGCAACGTTAACAGGTCCTAACGCTGCTTTTTTACGCCCGCTGGTATTACGAGTCTTGCAGGTTTAGGGGCACTGCACACTTTTTTTGGCCTTACCGCAAACCAACTTACGCAAATTGCATATAGTCTTTTTTCAATGGGACTTGCATAGCGCCGGAGTTTGTCCTGGGAGGCCAAAAAGTGAGCGGTACACACTCTACCGCCAAGATTCCTATCGCATTTTAAAGTCAGTAGTTATGAGTTTTACACTACAAAGCTGTAGCATAAAACTCATAACTAAAGTGCTAAAAAGTACACTAACACCCATAAACTACCTATTAATCCCTAAACTGAGGCCCTCCCGCATCGCAAACACTAAAATAAAATTAACCCCTAATCTGCCGCTCCGGACATCGCGCCACTAGAATAAACATATTAACCCCTAAACCGCCGCACTCCCGCCTCGCAAACACTAGTTAAATATTATTAACCCCTAATCTGCCGCCCCTAACATCGCCGCCACCTACATTATACTTATTAACCCCTAATCTGCCGCTCCGGACATCGCCGCCACCTACATTATACCTATTAACCCCTAATCTGCTGCCCCCAACATCGCCGCCACCTACATTATACTTATTAACCCCTAATCTGCCGTCCCCAATGTCGCCGCCACTATTCTAAATTTATTAACCCTTTAAACCTAAGCCTAACCCTAACACCCCCTAACTTAAATAAATTTAAATACAAATTACTATCATTACCTAAATTATTCCTATTTAAAACTAAATACTTACCTATAAAATAAACCCTAAGATAGCTACAATATAACTAATAGTTACATTGTAGCTATCTTAGGGATTATTTTTATTTTACAGGCAAGTTTGTATTTATTTTAACTAGGTAGAATAGTTATTAACTATTTACTTATTTACCTGTAAAATAAAACCTAACCTAAGTTACACTAACATTACACTACAATTAAATAACTTACCTAAATTAAATACAATTAAATAAATTAAATACAATTAGCTAAATTACAGAACATAAAAAACAAATTACAAGATCTTTAAACTAATTACACCTAAGAGCCCTATCAAAATAAAAAAAGCCCCCCCAAAATAAAAAAAAAACCCTAGCCTAAACTACCAATAGCCCTTTAAAGGGCCTTTTGCGGGGCATTGCCCCAAAGAAATCAGCTCTTTTACCTGAAAAAGAAATACAAACACCCCCCCCAACAGTAAAACCCACCACCCACACAACCAACCCCCCAAATAAAACCCTAACTAAAAAAACCTAAGCTCCCCATTGCCCTGAAAAGGGCATTTGGATGAGCATTGCCCTTAAAAGGGCATTTAGCTCTATTGCTGCCCAAAGCCCTAACCTAAAAATAAAACCCACCCAATACACCCTTAAAAAATCCTAACACTAACCCCCGAAGATCCACTTACCGAGACAAGTCTTCATCCAAGCGGCAAGATGTCCTCAACGAAGCTGGCAGAAGTGGTCCTCCAGACAGGCAGAAGTCTTCACCCAGACGGCATCTTCTAGCTTCATCCTTCTGACGCAGAGCGGCTCCATCTTCAAGACATCCAGCGCGGAGCATCCTCTTCAATCAACGTCTTCTTGCTGAATGAAGGTACCTTTAAATGACGTCATCCAAGATGGCGTCCCTTAGATTCCGATTGGCTGATAGAATTCTATCAGCCAATCGGAATTAAGGTTGAAAAAATCCTATTGGCTGATCCAATCAGCCAATAGGATTGAACTTGCATTCTATTGGCTTATTGGAACAGCCAATAGAATGTGAGCTCAATCCTATTGGCTGATTGGATCAGCCAATAGGATTGAAGTTCAATCCTATTGGCTGATTGTTTCAGCCAATAGGATTTTTTCATCCTTAATTCTGATTGGCTGATAGAATTCTATCAGCCAATCGGAATCTAACAGACACCATCATGGATGATGTCATTTAAAGGTACCTTCATTCAGCAAGACGACGTCGATTGAAGAGGATGCTCCGCGCCGGATGTCTTGAAGATGGAGCCGCTCCGCGTCGGAAGGATGAAGATAGAAGATGCCGTCTGGGTGAAGACTTCTGCCTGTCTGGAGGACCACTTCTGCCGGCTTCATTGAGGACATCTTGCCGCTTGGATGAAGACTTCTCCCGGTAAGTGGATCTTCAGGGGTTAGTGTTAGGATTTTTAAGGGTGTATTGGGTGGGTTTTATTTTTAGGTTAGGGCTTTGGGCCGAAATAGAGCTAAATGAACTTTTAAGGGCAATGCCCATCCAAATGCCCTGTTCAGGGCAATGGGGAGTTTAGGTTTTTTTAGTTAGGGTTTTATTTGGGGGGTTGGTTGTGTGGGTGGTGGGTTTTACTGTTGGGGGGTTGTTTGTATTTCTTTTTCAGGTAAAAGAGCTGATTTCTTTGGGGCAATGCCCCGCAAAAGGCCCTTTTAAGGGCTATTGATAGTTTAGTTTAGGCTAGGGTTTTTTTTTATTTTGGGGGGGGGCTTTTTTATTTTGATAGGGCTCTTAGATTAGGTGTAACTAGTTTAAATATCTTGTAATTTGTTTTTTATTTTCTGTAATTTAGTGTTTTTTTGTAATTTAGCTAATTGTATTTAATTGATTTAATTGTATTTAATTTAGGTAAGTTATTTAATTGTAGTGTAGTGTTAGGTGTTAGTGTAACTTAGGTTAGGTTTTATTTTACAGGTAAATTTGTATTTATTTTAGCTAGGTAGTTAGTAAATAGTTAATAACTATTTAGTAACTATTCTACCTAGTTAAAATAAATACAAACTTGCCTGTAAAATAAAAATAAACCCTAAGCTAGATACAATGTAACTATTATTTATATTGTAGCTATCTTAGGGTTTATTTTATAGGTAAGTATTTAGTTTTAAATAGGAATAATTAGGTAATGATAGGAATTTTATTTAGATTTATTTGAATTATATTTAAGTTAGGGGTGTTGGTTAGGGTTAGACTTAGGTTTAGGGGTTAAAAAATTTAGAATAGTGGCGGGGACGGCAGATTAGGGGTTAATAAATGTAGGTGGCGGCGATGTTAGGGGCGGCAGATTAGGGGTTAATAAATATAATGTAGGTGTCGGTGATGTTGGGGGCAGCAGATTAGGGGTTAATAAGTATAATGTAGGTGGCAGCGATGTCTGGAGCAGCAGATTAGGGGTTAGTAAGTATAATGTAGGTGTTGGCGATGTTGGGGGCGGCAGATTAGGGTTAAATAAGCGTAAGATTAGGGGTGTTTAGACTCGGGGTTCATGTTAGGTTGTTAGGTGTAAACATAAAATGTGTTTCCCCATAGGAATCAATGGGGTTGCGTTACTGAGTTTTATGCTGCTTTTTTGCAGGTGTTAGACTTTTTCTCAGCCTTGCCTGTTAACTCTGGGTTGATAAAAACCCGTAATAGCAGTGCTGCAGGTAAGTGAGCGGTGAACTCGTAATCTAGGCGTTATTTTATTTTTCGTTCATTTTATTGTTTTAAAATAGTAATGTTAGGTTACTTTATAGTTTTTATTTATTTAAAGAAAAAGTTATATTGTAAATTTAAAATTAGGGGGGGTGTTAGTTTTAGGTGTTAATAGTTTAATTTAGTGTGTTGCGATGTGGGGGGGGGGCGCGGATTAGGGGTAAATAATTTTATTTAGTGTCAGCGATGTCGGGTATCGGCGGATTAGGGGTGTTTAAACTGGTGGTTTATGTTAGGGTGTTAGATTTTAACTTAACGTTCTTTTCCCCAATGAGGTTGCGTTACGGCGATCTCCACGATCGCAGTTGTTAGTTTTTTCTGACACTTTCTTGCCATTGATGTCTATGGGGGAAAGCATGCATGAGCACATAAAGTCAGGCCTTGGGTTTTGTGCGGTATGGAGCTTACCGCACCATACTGCACAACAAGAGAAGGTTTTGGCTTAACTTGTAATGGCAGCGCTATGGAAAGTGCAATACCGCTCATTTTTTTGCGTTGTTTACGCACCCGGTATAGTGCAAAACTTGTAATCTTGGTGTAAGTGTGATGCATTTTTAGAAGAAGAAATAGCCAAATGCCGCTGGCTGTCAACATATTCAGCATTCGTTTGCTACCGATATAGACACATGCACATTCCTACTATGCAGTGATCTGAATTCCAGATAATGCACTCTAGCCTTTCTGAGGGAAGGGGAAAGCTACAAGTATCAGATTGAAATTATAAGGAAAGGGGGCATAATAAATAAATAAGTGTTTTACATTATGCATAATTCAACCTTTTTGTCCCTTTAAGCTGCACATATACCATCCAATTTGTTAATATATTTTTATGATTGATCAGAAAATGGTATGCAATTTGGGAGATTGATGTGACCTTAGGTATGCTATATATATAACCGTAATGGAAAATAAACAATACTGAAAAACATTGATTGATCAATTGTTATGAAATTTGAGGGACTATGAAAGAGCGCTAGAAGAGAGGGTGGGAAACCTCTGATGAAGTAGGAAGTTACACTACATACCCCATTAGGCCAAACTGTAAAACTCACATCTCTCTATTTTGGAGAACTGCAAATAATATCAGATGTAGCAGAATGCTAGGCTACAAAGCTTAGTTATTTTCTGAGAGTAATAAAATAGTCTGTGAGTGTAGAAATATATAGGATAACAAGATAGGAGTCAAAATAGCATTTTTTTATTTTTAATTTTCAGCCTTGCATTATTCCTATGTGGTTACACATACACTGCACATCATAAATAGAGACTGCAGATGTACATCAAATATATTAGAAAACCATTAATTCACATGATACAGGGAAATGGATGAATTCTTTGAAAATGTTCAGAAATTCTTTAACTGCTCCTTTTATATCCAGAGTATGTGTTGTATTATGCATTTGCTGATTATGCAGTTAGTTCTACTGTATTAAATGGTCCTTTAAAAGCACAAGGGGGGGAAACTATAAACATCTGATTAGCTGGCCTGCCGTTTTGGTAACTGTATCTCTCTTACATTCAGTATCGTTTCTTTATGTACTGGCCTGTAAATACACTTGCACTGCTCACTTTGTAGGACAGGAGCAGTGCAAGGAGTGTTCAATATATACAAAACAGTTCAAAATAGTAAAATGTTACTTTACCTACAAAACTCTGCCTTGTAAGTGTGAATTATATTCACAAGCCGTTTAACAGAAACACAGCACATTATAAATGTAAGATTTATAAGTGAAATATGCATTTCCACTAAAACTATTTTCTTTGTTTTTAAAAGAGGGCATTTTAACTGTACACAGTTTATTGTTTTTTTTTAATACGGATGCCTCTGTAGTGAACAAAAAACCTTTGTTTTATGCTTGAGAAGTGTGTCATTGTTCACCAGTAACACAGTGGAATATCTACTTATATAGCCAGTAAACAATTGGTCTTTAAACCCCAAATTTGTTCTTTCATGATTCAGATAGAGCATACAATTTTAAACAACATTCCAATTTACTTAATTCGTGCTACTGTATAGGAAACGTTGGCGGTCATGCCTCCTTCAAGTAAGCGTAAAAGGTCAGTTCAGAATTTACCTTCTAGCTTATAAGCCTGTTGAGGTTAATGTTTCTGGTTGTAAAGCTGTTGAGTCCTCAGAGGGAGTGTTTTTTTCTAATAATCAACCCTCATAACCCGAAACTTAGTTTATTCTCCCCTGTTACTGAGGAAGAAGTTTCTGCACTAATACTACGCTCTCACCTCACTACCTGTCCCCTTGACCCTATCCCCTCACAGCTGCTCCCCTCTCTCTCTGCTACCCTTACCCCTATACTAACACACATTTTCAACCTCTCCCTCAGCACTGGTACATTTCCCTCATCGATGAAACATGCACTGGTCACACCTATCCTCAAAAAACCTTCCCTTGATCCTACCTCCCCATCCAACTACCGCCCTATTTCCCTCCTCCCTCTTGCTTCAAAGCTTCTCGAAAAACTAGTATATGCACGCCTATCCCATTTCCTTACGTTAAACTCCCTCCTTGACCCGCTGCAATCTGGATTTCGTCCCTATTACTCCACAGAGACAGCTATTGTTAAGGTCACCAACGACCTACTTACAGCTAAATCAAAAGGCCACTTCTCTCTGCTTATCCTCCTTGATCTGTCCGCAGCCTTTGACACTGTCGACCACCCTCTTTTGCTCCAAACCCTCCAATCCTTCGGCATCTGTGACACAGCCCTTTCATGGCTCTCTTCCTACCTGTCAAACCGTACCTTCAGTGTTGCCCTCTCTGGGGCCTCCTCTGCCCCGTCACCACTTTCTGTCGGAGTACCGCAAGGCTCTGTCCTCGGTCCCCTTCTCTTCTCAATCTATACGTCATCACTAGGTTCCCTAATTACGTCCCACGGTTTCCAATATCATTTGTACGCCGATGACACCCAAATCTACTTCTCTGCACCAGAACTATCTCCCTCCTTGCTAAACCCGTGTCACTAACTGTCTTTCTCACATCTCTTCCTGGATGTCCTCTCACTACCTCAAGCTAAATCTCTCCAAAACCGAGCTCCTCCTTTTCCCCCCTTCTTCCAAAATCTCCACCCCCAATATCTCTATAACTGTCGACAACTCCATCATTACCCCTACCCCGCATGCCCGATGTCTCGGGGTCACATTTGACTCAGATCTTTCCTTCACTCCTCACATTCAGTCCTTGGCTACAGCCTGCCGCTTCCACCTTAAAAACATCTCTAAAATTAGACACTTCCTTACACAAGACACAACTAAGATTTTAATCCACTCTCTCATTCTTTCCCGCCTTGATTACTGCAACTCTGTCCTCTCTGGTCTCTCAGCCTGCCGCCTAGCTCCTTTACAATCCATAATGAATGCCTCTGCCAGACTCATCTTCCTTACACGTCGCTCTTCATCTGCTGCGCCTCTCTGCCAATCCCTTCACTGGCTTCCTCTTGCCTCTAGGATCAAACACAAAACTCTCACTCTTACATACAAAGCCCTCAACTGCACTGCTCCCCCCTACATCTCAGACCTTGTCTCCAGATACTCTCCCTCCCGTCCCCTTCGCTCTGCTCATGACCTCCTACTCTCCTCCTCTCTTGTCACCTCATCACACTCCCGTTTACAGGACTTCTCCAGACTGGCTCCCATCTTGTGGAACTCTCTGCCTCGCTCCACAAGACTCTCTTCTAGTTTTAAAAGCTTCAAGTGCTCCCTAAAGACTCTACTGTTCAGGGACGCATACAACCTACGCTAACCTTTCCTAATACCAGTTCCTCTCCTCCACTGCAATCCCCTGAACCCTTTTAGCATGTAAGCCTAAAAGTCCAGCTGTTTGTAGATCACCTTCTTAAGAGCTAACTACAACAGTGCAACTCTTGGCAGGGCCCTCTACCCTATAATTGTTTTGTTGTACTCCCCCTTTGTTTATAGCGCTGCGGAATCTGTTGGCGCTCTACAAATAACCGATAATAATAATAATCAGGGGTCTACTTATGATCATGAATCAGAATCATCCTCCTTTTCGTTTAAAGTTAAACATATTAATTATCTTTTAAAGGAGATTTTGCTTACTTTAGAGGTTAAAGATCCTAAAATAGATATGAATAAGCCGGTTAATAGTATAGATACTGTTTTTAAACCTAGGTTTAAATCTTTTCAAGTATTTTTTTATTCTTGATGCAGTCTCTGAGATTGTTTCCAGAGAATGGACTAAACCAGGTATTCCTTTTAATCCTTCTGCAAGGTTTAAGAAAATGTATCCTTTACTGCCTTCTAACATTTAGTCTTGGGGAACTGTTCCCAAAGTGGATGGGGCCATTTCTACTTTGGCTAAATGTACTACTATTCATTTGGAAGATAGCTCTTCTTTTAAAGACCCTTTAGATAGGAAGTTAGAATCCTTCTTTAGAAGGGCTTTTCATCAAGCAGAATATAGTTTTTTAGACCAGCAGTTTCTATTGCTGATATGGCTGCTGTTACTACTTTCTTTCATGTAAGTGGCAAGAGTCGTATGGGATATACATTCCTACCAGGAGGGGGCAAAGTTTCCCAAACCTCAAAATGCCTATAAATACATCTCCCGCCACACCTTAGTTTTACAAACTTTGCCTCCTATCGAGGTGGTGAAGTAAGTTGTGCTTGATTTCTTCTGTGAAAGGCGCTTCTAAGCATTATGAAGCCCAATTCCACTCAGAGTACAGTGTTTGTCAGAGGGATGTGAAGGGAGTATTGGCTGATGATTTTATGGTTTTACCCATGGGAGATCTATTCAAGGGCTCTCTGTAATCGGTCGCAGGGATTCACCCCCTGCCTCCCTTTTCAAATCGACGTTATATTCCTATACCATTACCTCTGCTGATATTTTTCAGTACTGGTTTGGTTGTCTGCTATATGTGGATGGGTGTCTTCTGGTAAGTATGTATCATTTTTTAAGACACTCTCAGCTATGTTTGGCGCTTTGTATTATATTGTAAAGTTTTAAATATATGTGTTTGCTTATATTTGCCATGAGTCAGGTCTAGGTATATTTCCCTTTTGCACAATATCTGTTTCAGTATGGAAATTATGTTTGGAAAGATTATTTTAATAATTTTTTTCTTACCTAGGGTTCCAGTTCTTGTAATTTGACTTTGTGTTTCAAAAATTTTCGCACGCAAACTAGGCTCGCGAGGATGCAAAAATGCAGTTTCTTTCATGTAATTAGCAAGAGTCCATGAGCTAGTGACGTATGGGATATACATTCCTACAGGAGGGGCAAAGTTTCCCAAACCTTAAAATGCCTATAAATACACCCCTCACCACACCCACAAATCAGTTTTACAAACTTTGCCTCCTATGGAGGTGGTGAAGTAAGTTTGTGCTAGATTCTACGTTGATATGCGCTCCGCAGCAGGTTGGAGCCCGGTTTTCCTCTCAGCGTGCAGTGAATGTCAGAGGGATGTGAGGAGAGTATTGCCTATTTGAATGCAATGATCTCCTTCTACGGGGTCTATTTCATAGGTTCTCTGTTATCGGTAGTAGAGATTCATCTCTTACCTCCCTTTTCAGATCGGCGATATACTCTTATATATATACCATTACCTCTGCTGATTTTCGTTTCAGTACTGGTTTGGCTTTCTACAAACATGTAGATGAGTGTCCTGGGGTAAGTAAGTCTTATTTTCTGTGACACTCTAAGCTATGGTTGGGCACTTTTTTATAAAGTTCTAAATATATGTATTCAAACATTTATTTGCCTTGACTCAGGATGTTCAACATTCCTTATTTTCAGACAGTCAGTTTCATATTTGGGATAATGCATTTGAATCAATAATTTTTTCTTACCTTAAAAATTTGACTTTTTCCCTGTGGGCTGTTAGGCTTGCGGGGGCTGAAAATGCTGCATTTTATTGCGTCATTCTTGGCGCTGACTTTTTTGGCGCAAAATTTTTTTTCTGTTTCCGGCGTCATACGTGTCGCCGGAAGTTGCGTCATTTTTTGACGTTCTTTTGCGACAAAAGTGTCGGCGTTCCGGATGTGGCGTCATTTTTGGCGCCAAAAGCATTTAGGCGCCAAATAATGTGGGCGTCTTATTTGGCGCTAAAAAAATATGGGCGTCACTTTTGTCTCCACATTATTTAAGTCTCATTATTTATTGCTTCTGGTTGCTAGAAGCTTGTTTACTGGCATTTTTTTCCCATTCCTGAAACTGTCATTTAAGGAATTTGATCAATTTTGCTTTATATGTTGTTTTTTCTATTACATATCGCAAGATGTTCCACGTTGCAACTGAGTCAGAAGATACTTCAGGAAAATCGCTGCCCGGTGCTGGAGCTACCAAAGCTAAGTGTATCACTTTTGGTATCTGTTCCTTCAGCTGTTGTTTGTATTAAATGTTATGACAAACTTGTTAATGCAGATAAAATTTCCTTTAGTACTGTTACATTACCTGTTGCTGTTCCGTCAACATCTAATACTCAGAGTGTTCCTGATAACATAAGAGATTTTGTTTCTAAATCCATTAAGAAGGCTATGTCTGTTATTTCTCCTTCTAGTATACATAAAAGTCTTTTAAAACTTCTCTTTTTTCAGATGAATTTTTAAATGAACATCATCATTCTGATACTGATAATGGTTCTTCTGGTTCAGAGGTTTATGTCTCAGAGGTTGATGCTGATAAATCTTTGTATTTGTTCAAGATGGAATTTATTCGTTCTTTATTTAAAGAAGTATTAATTGCATTAGAAATAGAGGATTCTGGTCCTCTTGATACTAAAACTAAACGTTTAAATAAGGTTTTTAAATCTCCTGTAGTTATTCCAGAAGTGTTTCCTGTCCCTGATGCTATTTCTGAAGTAATTTCCAGGGAATGGAATAATTTGGGTAATTCATTTACTCCTTTTAAAACGTTTTAAGCAATTATATCCTGTGCCATCTGACAGATTAGAGTTTGGGACAAAATCCCTAAGGTTAATGGGGCTGTCTCTACACCTGCTATATTTTTAGCAGATGTTGCTGCAGCTTCAACTTTTTGGTTAGAAGCTTTAGCGCAACAAGTAACAGATCATAATTCTCATAGCATTATTATTCTATAACATGCTAATTATTTTATTTGTGATGCCATCTTTGATATCATTAGAATTGATGTCAGGTATATGTCTCTAACTATTTTAGCTAGAAGAGCTTTATGGCTTAAAACCTGGAATGCTGATATGTCTTCTAAGTCAACTTTGCTATCCCTTTCTTTCCAGGGTAATAAATTATTCGGTTATCAGTTGGATTCTTTTATCTCAACTGTTACTGGAAGGAAGGGAACTTTTTTACCACAGGATAAAAAATCTGAGGTAAATTTAGGTCTAATAATTGTTTTCGTTCCTTTCATCACAACAAGGAACAAAAGCCTGATCCTTCATCCTCAGGAGCGGTATCAGTTTGGAAACCTTCTTCACTTTGGAATATATCCAAGCCTTATAGAAACCCAAAGCCAGCTCCTAAGTCCCCATGAAGGTGCGGCCCTCATTCCAGCTCAGCTGGTATGGGGCAGTTTACGTTCTTTTCAAAGAAATTTGGATCAATTCCGTTCACAATCTCTGGTTTCAGAACATTGTTTCAGAAGGGTACAGAATTGGCTTCAAGTTAAGGCCTCCTGCAAAGAGATTTTTTTCTTTCCCGTGTCCCAGTAAACCCAGCAAAGGCTCAAGCATTTCTGAAATGTGTTTCAGATCTAGAGTTGGCTGGAGTAATTATGCCAGTTCCAGTTCTGGAACAGGGGCTGGGGTTTTATTCTCTCTCTTAATTGTACCAAAGAAGGTCAATTCCTTCAGACCAGTTCCGGATCTATCATATTGAATCGTTATGTAAGGATACCAACATTCAAGATGGTAGCTGTAAGGACTATCCTGCCTTTTGTTCAGCAAGGGCATTATATGTCTACAATAGATTTACAGGATGCATATCTGCATATTCCGATTCATCCAGATCACTTTTAGTTTCTGAGATTCTCTTTTTTAGACAAGCATTACCAGTTTTGTGGCTCTACCGTTTGGCTTAGCATCAGCTCCAAGAATTTTTACAAAGGTTCTCGGTGCCCTTCTGTCTGTATTCAGAGAACAGGGTATTGGTATTTCCTTATTTGGACGATATCTTGGTACTTGCTCAGTCTTCACATTTAACAGAATCTCATACGAATCGACTTGTGTTGTTTCTTCAAGATCATGGTTGGAGGATCAATTTACCAAAAAAGTTCATTGATTCCTCAGACAAGGGTAACCTTTTTAGGTTTCCAGGTAGATTCAGTGTCTATGACTCTGTCTTTGTCAGACAAGAGAAGTCTAACATTGATATCAGCTTGTCAAAACCTTCAGTCACAATCATTCCCTTTGGTAACCTTATGCATGGAAATTTTAGGTCTTATGACTGCTGCATCGGACGCGATCTCCTTTGCTCATTTTTCACATGCGACCTCTTCAGCTCTGTATGCTGAACCAATGGTGCAGGGATTACACAAAGATATCTCAATTAATATCTTTAAAACCGATTGTACGACACTCTCTGACGTGGTGGACAGATCACCATCGTTTAGTTCAGGGGGCTTCTTTTGTTCTTCCGACCTGGACTGTAATTTCAACAGATGCAAGTCTTACAGGTTGGGGAGCTGTGTGGGGGTCTCTGATGGCACAAGGGGTTTGGGAATCTCAGGAGGTGAGATTACCGATCAATATTTTGGAACTCCGTGCAATTTTCAGAGCTCTTCAGTCTTGGCCTCTTCTGAAGAGAGAGTCGTTCATTTGTTTTCAGACAGACAATGTCACAACTGTGGCATACATCAATCATCAAGGAGGGACTCACAGTCCTCTGGCTATGAAAGAAGTATCTCGAATTCTGGTTTGGGAGGAATCCAGCTCCTGTCTAATCTCTGCGGTTCATTTCCCAGGTATAGACAATTAGGAAGCGGATTATCTCAGTCGTCAAACGTTGTATCCGGGCGAATGGTCTCTTCACCCAGAGGTATTTCTTCAGATTGTTCAAATGTGGGAACTTACAGAAATAGATCTGATGGTTTCTCATCTAAACAAGAAACTTCCCAGGTATCTGTTCAGACCCCGAGATCCTCAGGCGGAGGCAGTGAATGCATTATTACTTCCTTGGAAGTATCATCCTGCCTATATCTTTCCGCCTCTAGTTCTTCTTCCAAGAGTAATCTCCAAGATTCTGAAGGAATGCTCGTTTGTTCTGCTGGTAGCTCCAGCATGGACGAATTCTTTTTCGGATGGCCTCTTGCCAACCGTGGGCTCTTCCGTTAAGACCAGACCTTCTGTCGCAAGGTCCTTTTTTCCATCAGGATCTCAAATCTTTAAATTTAAGGGTATGGAGATTGAACGCTTGATTCTTGGTCAAAGAGGTTTCTCTGACTCTGTAATTAATACTATGTTACAGGTTCGTAAATCTGTATCTAGAGAGATATATTATAGAGTCTGGAAGACTTCTATTTCTTAGTCTCTTCTCATCATTTTTTCCTGGCATTCTTTTAGAATTCCGAGAATTTTTTTTTACAGTTTCTTCAGGATGGTTTAGATAAAGGTCTGTCCGCAAGTTCCTTGACAGGACAAATCTCTGCCCTTTCTGTTCTTTTTCACAGAAAGATTGCTAATCTTCCTGATATTCATTGTTTTGTACAAGACTTGGTTCGTATAAAACCTGTCATTCAGTCAATTTCTCCTCCTTGGAGTTTGACTTTGGTTCTGGGGGCTCTTCTAGCTCCTCCTTTTGAACCCATGCATTCATTTGGACATTAAACTTCTTTCTTGGAAAGTTTTGTTTCTTTTGGCCATCTCTTCTGCCAGAAGAGTCTCTGAATTATCTGCTCTTTCTTGTGAGTCTCCTTTTCTGTTTTTTCATCAGGATAAGGCGGTGTTGCGAACTTCTTTTGAATTTTTTCCTAAGGTTGTGTATTCTAACAACATTAGTAGAGAAATTGTTGTTCCTTCATTATGTCCTAATCCTAAGAATTCTAAGGAGAAATCATTGCATTCTTTGGATGTTGTTAGAGCTTTGTAATATTATGTTGAAGCTACTAAGTCTTTCCGAAAGACTTCTAGTCTATTTTTCATCTTTTCTGGTTCTAGAAAAAGCCAGAAAGCTTCTGCCATTTCTTTGGCATCTTGGTTGAAATCTTTAATTCATCATGCCTATGTCGAGTCGGGTAAAACTCCGCCTCAAAGGATTACAGCTCATTCTACTAGGTCAGTTTCTACTTCCTGGGCGTTTAGGAATGAAGCTTCGGTTGATCAGATTTGCAAAGCAGCAACTTGGTCCTCTTTGCATACTTTTACTAAATTCTACCATTTTGATGTGTTTTCTTCTTCTGAAGCAGTTTTTGGTAGAAAAGTACTTCAGGCAGCGGTTTCAGTTTGAATTTTCTGCTTATGTTTTCATTAAACTTTATTTTGGGTGTGGATTATTTTCAGCAGGAATTGGCTGTCTTTATTTTATCCCTCCCTCTCTAGTGACTCTTGCGTGGAAAGATCCACATCTTGGGTAGTCATTATCCCATACGTCACTAGCTCATGGACTCTTGCTAATTACATGAAAGAAAACAAATTATGTAAGAACTTACCTGATAAATTCATTTCTTTCATATTAGCAAGAGTCCATGAGGCCCACCTTTTTTGTGGTGGTTATGATTTTTTTGTATAAAGCACAATTATTCCAATTCCTTATTTTATATGCTTTCGCACTTTTTTCTTATCACCCCACTTCTTGGCTATTCGTTAAACTGATTTGTGGGTGTGGTGAGGGGTGTATTTATAGGCATTTTAAGGTTTGGGAAACTTTGCCCCTCCTGGTAGGAATGTATATCCCATACGTCACTAGCTCATGGACTCTTGCTAATATGAAAGAAATGAATTTATCAGGTAAGTTCTTACATAAATTATGTTTTTTTATGGTGTCATTCTTTGAGTGAAAATTTTTTGGGCGCAAAGTTGTGTCTATAGTGACGCAAGTCTTGCCATTTCCTTTGTCTTTGTTGACGTTAGTTCTTTTGGCGCGAAGTTGCGCTTATTATGACGCGAGTTGCGTCATTTCCTCGTGTTAGTTTTTTTGTTCATTACCCCTCTTCCTTTAATGCTTCTGGTTCTCTTTATATTTTTAAGAGCTATGATGCTTATTTTTTTGCATCTTACTTTAGCACAAGCATTTTTTCCCATTCCTGAAACTGCTATATGAGGAAATTGGATATTTTGTTTAAATGCTGTTTTTTTATTTTTAAATTTTGCAAGATGTCTCAGTCTGATCCTGCCTCTGATGTTGCTGTAGAAACCATTCTGTCTGAACACAGTTCTACCAAAGCTAAGTGTGTTTGTTGTAAATTGGCTGATGTTATTTCTTCGGCTCAATTATGTGGCATTTATCATGACAAGCTGTTGAATGCTGATAATGTTTCTATTAGTGCAAATCAAATACATCATCTGTTGTTCCTTCAACATCTAATGTACCTGATATTCCTGCAGATGTAAAGAATTATATTGCTTCAACTACAGAAAAGGCTATGAGGCCTATTTACCATATGTCTGTTGGTTCAGGCCCGACAGACAACGCCGCTCCCTGCAGACTCACGGCTAATCGGCCGCCAGCAGGAAGGTGTCAATCAACCCAATCCTACTTGATCGGGTTGAATTGTGGCGATCTCTGTCTGCCTGCTCAGAGCAGGCGGACAGGGTTATGGAGCAGCGGACCGCTGCTCCATAACTTGCGTTTCTGGGGAGTCTGAAGACTCGCCAGAAACACGGGCCCACAAGCTCCATATGGAGCTTGATAAATGGGCCTCTATGTCTGCTATTCCGCCTTCAAATAAACGTAAAAGGTCTTTTAAAACTTCACATAATTCTGATGAAATTTGTATTGGCCCACAACATACTGAAGTATCCTCTGCTGATGAGGATCTCTCTGGTTCAGAGGATCCTGAATCAGACTCTGAAATTGACAAATCTTCCTATCTGTTTAAGATTGATTATATTCGTCCTTTGTTGAAGGAAGTTTTGGTTACTTTGGGTATTAAAGAGTCTAGTCCTCTTGATAACAAAGCCAGTAAACGTTTAAATTCTGTTTTTAAACCCCCAAAGGTTGCTCCTGAGGTTTTTCCTATTCCAGATGCTGTTTCTAATATGATTACTAAGGAACGGTCTAAGCATGGTTCTTCTTTTAATCCTTCTTCTAGGTTTAAAAAGTTGTATCCTTTACATGTGGCTAATTTAAAGTTTTGGGGAAAAGTCCCTAAAGTTGATGGGGCTATTTCTACTCTTACCAGACGTACTACTCTCCCTATGGAAGATAGTACTTCTTTTAAAGGGACAGTAAACGCCAGAATTTTTGTTGTTTAAAAAGGTAGATAATCCCTTTATTACACATTCCCCAGTTTTGCATAACCAACATTGTTATATTAATATACTTTTTACCTCTGTGATTACCTTGTATCTATGCCTTTGCAAACTGTCCCCTTATTTCAGTTCTTTTGACAGACATGCATTTTTAGCCAATCAGTGCTTGCTCTTAGGAGCTTCACGTGCCGGAGCTCAATGTTATCTATATGAAACACATGAACTAACGCCCTCTAGTGGTGAAAACTGTCAAAATGCTTTCAGATTAGAGGCAGTCTTCAAAGTCTAAGGCCTAGATTTGGAGTTTGGCGGTAGCCGTGAAAACCAGCGTTAGAGGCTCCTAACGCTGGTTTTAGGCTACCGCCGGTATTTGGAGTCATTCAAAAAAGGGTCTAACGCTCACTTTTCAGCCGCGACTTTTCCATACCGCAGATCCCCTTACGTCAATTGCGTATCCTATCTTTTCAATGGGATCTTTCTAACTCCGGTATTTAGAGTCGTGTCTGAAGTGAGTGTTAGAAATCTAACGACAAAACTCCAGCCGCAGAAAAAAGTCAGTAGTTAAGAGCTTTCTGGGCTAACGCCGGTTTATAAAGCTCTTAACTACTGTGCTCTAAAGTACACTAACACCCATAAACTACCTATGTACCCCTAAACCAAGCCCCCCCCCACATCGCCGACACTCGATTTAATTTTTTTATCCCCTAATCTGCCGACCGCCACCTACGTTATACTTATGTACCCCTAATCTGCTGCCCCTAACACCGCCGACCCCTATATTATATTTATTAACCCCTAACCTGCCCCCCACAACGTCGCAGCCAGCTACCTACAATAATTAACCCCTAATCTGCCGACCGCAAAGAGCCGCCACCTACATTATAGCTATGTACCCCTAATCTGCTGCCCCTAACACCGCCGACCCCTATATTATATTTATTAACCCCTAATCTGCCCCCCTCAATGTCGCCTCCACCTGCCTACACTTATTAACCCCTAATCTGCCGAGCGGACAGCACCGCTACTATAATAAAGTTATTAACCCCTAATCCGCCTCACTAACCCTATAATAAATAGTATTAACCCCTAATCTGCCCTCCCTAACATCGCCGACACCTAACTTCAATTATTAACCCCTAATCTGCCGACTGGAGCTCACCGCTATTCTAATAAATGTATTAACCCCTAAAGCTAAGTCTAACCCTAACACCCCCCTAAGTTAAATATAATTTTAATCTAACGAAATTAATTAACTCTTCTTAAATAAATTATTCCTATTTAAAGCTAAATACTTACCTGTAAAATAAATCCTAATATAGCTACAATATAAATTATATTTATATTATAGCTATTTTAGGATTAATATTTATTTTACAGGTAACTTTGCATTTATTTTAACCAGGCACAATAGCTATTAAATAGATAAGAACTATTTAATAGCTAAAATAGTTAAAATAATTACAAATTTACCTGTAAAATAAATCCTAACCTAAGTTACAATTAAACCTAACACTACACTATCAAATTAATTAAATAAAATACCTATAATTATCTACAATTAAACCTAACACTACACTATCAATAAATAAATTAAATACAATTCCTACAAATAAATACAATGAAATAAAATAACTAAAGTACAAAAAATAAAAAATAACTAAGTTACAAAAAATAAAAAAATATTTACAAACATTAGAAAAATATTACAACAATTTTAAACTAATTACACCTACTCTAAGCCCCCTAATAAAATAACAAAGACCCCCAAAATAAAAAAATGCCCTACCCTATTCTAAATTACTAAAGTTCAAAGCTCTTTTACCTTACCAGCCCTGAACAGGGCCCTTTGCGGGCAGTGCCCCAAGAAATTCAGCTCTTTTGCCTGTAAAAAAAAAACATACAATACCCCCCCCCCAACATTACAACCCACCACCCACATACCCCTAATCTAACCCAAACCCCCCTTAAATAAACCTAACACTAAGCCCCTGAAGATCTCCCTACTTTGAGTCGTCTTCACCCAGCCGAGCCAAATTCTTCATCCAAGCGGAGCAAGAAGAGGTCCTCCATCCGGTAGAAGTCGTCATCCAAGCGGGGCAAGAAGAGGTCCTCCATCCGGTAGAAGTCTTCATCCAAGCGGGGCAGAAGAGGTCTTCCATACGATTGAAGTCTTCATCCAAGCGGCATCTTCTATCGTCATCCATCCGGAGCGGCAGCATCCTGAAGACCTCCGACGCGGAACATCCATCCTGGCCGAAGACTGAACGACGAATGACTGTTCCTTTAAATGACGTCATCCAAGATGGCGTCCCTCGAATTCCGATTGGCTGATAGGATTCTATCAGCCAATCGGAATTAAGGTAGGAATATTCTGATTGGCTGATGGAATCAGCCAATCAGAATCAAGTTCAATCCGATTGGCTGATCCAATCAGCCAATCAGATTGAGCTCACATTCTATTGGCTGTTCCGAGATTAGGGGTATGTGGGTGGTGGGTTGTAATGTTGGGGGGGGTATTGTATGTTTTTTTTTACAGGCAAAAGAGCTGAACTTCTTGGGGCATGCCCCGCAAAGGGCCCTGTTCAGGGCTGGTAAGGTAAAAGAGCTTTGAACTTAGAATAGGGTAGGGCATTTTTTTTTATTTTGGGGGCTTTGTTTTTTTATTAGGGGGCTTAGAGTAGGTGTAATTAGTTTAAAATTGTTGTAATATTTTTCTAATGTTTGTAAATATTTTTTTATTTTTTGTAACAGTTCTTTTTTATTTTTTGTACTTTAGTTAGTTTATTTCATTGTATTTATTTGTAGGAATTGTATTTAATTTATTTATTGATTTAATTGTAGATAATTATAGGTATTTTATTTAATTTATTTATTGATGGTGTAGTGTTAGGTTTAATTGTAACTTAGGTTAGGATTTATTTTACAGGTAAATTTGTAATTATTTTAACTATTTTAGCTATTAAATAGTTCTTAACTATTTAATAGCTATTGTACCTGGTTAAAATAAATACAAAGTTGCCTGTAAAATAAATATAAATCCTAAAATAGCTATAATATCATTATAATTTATATTGTAGCTATATTAGGATTTATTTTACAGGTAAGTATTTAGCTTTAAATAGGAATAATATATTTAAGAAGAGTTAATTAATTCTGTTAGATTAAAATTATATTTAACTTAGGGGGGTGTTAGTGTTAGGGTTAGACTTAGCTTTAGGGGTTAATACATTTATTAGAATAGCGGTGAGCTCCAGTCGGCAGATTAGGGGTTAATAATTGAAGTTAGGTGTCGGCGATGTTAGGGAGGGCAGATTAGGGGTTAATACTATTTATTATAGGGTTAGTGAGGCGGATTAGGGGTTAATAACTTTATAATAATAGCGGTGCGGTCCGCTCGGCAGATTAGGGGTTAATAAGTGTAGGCAGGTGGAGGCGACGTTGTGGGGGGCAGATTAGGGGTTAATAAATATAATATAGGGGTCGGCGGTGTTAGGGGCAGCAGATTAGGGGTACATAGGGATAATGTAAGTAGCGGCGGTTTACGGAGCGGCAGTTTAGGGGTTAATAATAATATGCAGGGGTCAGCGGGGGCGGCAGATTAGGGGTTAATAAGTGTAAGGTTAGGGGTGTTTAGACTCGGGGTACATGTTAGAGTGTTAGGTGCAGACGTAGGAAGTGTTTCCCTATAGGAAACAATGGGGCTGCGTTAGGAGCTGAACGCGGCTTTTTTGCAGGTGTTACGTTTTTTTTCAGCTCAAACAGCCCCATTGTTTCCTATGGGGGAATCGTGCACGAGCACGTTTTTGAGGCTGGCCGCGTCCGTAAGCAAATCTGGTATCGAGAGTTGAAGTTGCGTTAAATATGCTATACGCTCCTTTTTTGGAGCCTAACGCAGCCATTCTGTGGACTCTCAATACCAGAGTTATTTTAAAGGTGCGGCCAGAAAAAAGCCAGCGTTAGATACGTGGGTCGTTACAGACAAAACTCTAAATCTAGCCGTAAGAAATTAGCACATGAACCTCCTAGATTTAGCTTTCAACTAAGAATATCAAGAGAACAAAGCAAAATTGGTAATAAAAGTAAATTGTAAAGTTGTTTAAAATTACATGCCCTATTTAAATCATGAAAGATTTTTTGTGACTTTACTGTCCCTTTAAGGATCCTTTAGACAGGAAGATTGAATCTTATCTCAGAAAGGCTTATTTACATTCTGGTTATATTCTTAGAGCTGCCATTTCTATGGCTGATGTGGCTGCTGCTTCAACTTTTTGGTTGGACAGTTTAGCTCCTCAGGTAGAAGATTCTGATTTGTCTAGCATTGTTCTTCTGCTTCAACATGCTAATCATTTAATTTGTGATGCTATCTTTGACATTATTAAGATCAATGTTAATTTTTTGTCTTTAGCTATTTTAGCTAGAAGAGCTTTATGGCTTAAATCTTGGAATGCTGACATGGTGTCTAAATCTAGATTACTATCTCTATATTGCCGGGGTACGAATTTATTTGGTTCTCAATTGGATTCTATTATTTCCACTATCACTGGGGGTAAGGGAGTTTTTCTACCCCAAGATAAAATGTCTAAGGGTAAATTTAAGGCTACTAATCGTTTTTGTTCATTTCGTCAGAATAAAGAAAAAAAAATCACTCCTTCCCCTAAGGCCTTTGGTTCCAATTGGAGACCATCTTCAAATTGGATTAAGACCAAGCCTTATAAAAACAAACAAATCCAGCCCCAAGATTGCATTAAGGTACGGCCCTCAATCCAGTTCAGCTGATGGGGAGCAGATTGAAATTATTTTAGGACATGTTCTGTTCAGAATCAGTGGATTCAGAATATTGTGTCTCAAGGGTATCGAATAGGTTTCAGAATAAGACCTCTCGTGGGAAGATTTTTTCTTTCTCATGTTCCAACAAATCCTGTGAAGGCTCAGGCTTTTCTGAAATGTGTTTCAGATCTAGAGCTTTCAGGGGTGATTGTACCAGTTCCTCTCCAGGAACAGGGTTTGGGGTTCTATTCAAATCTATTAATTGTCCCAAAGAAAGATAATTCTTTCAGACCAGTTCTAGATCTGAAGTTTTTAAATGGTTTGGTAAGAGTCCCAAATTTTAAGATGGTGACTATAAGGACTATTCTGTCTTTGGTTCAGCAAGGGCATTTTATGTCCACAATAGACTTACAGGATGCTTATCTTTATATTCCAATTCATCCAAACCACTATCGGTTTCAGAGATTCTCTTTTCTAGACAAGCATTACCAATTTGTCTCTTCCATTTGGCCTAGCCATAGCTCCAAGAATCTTTTTGAAGGTTCTCGGTGCCCTTCTATCTGTAATCAGAGAGCAGGGTATTGCGGTGTTTCCATATTTGGATGATATCTTGGTACTAGCTCAGTCTTTTCATTTAGCAGAATCTCAAACAAAACATCTAGTGTGGTTTCTTCAAAGGCATGGTTGGAGGATCAATTTACAAAAGAGTTTCTTGATTCCTCAAACAAGGGTCACCTTTTTAGGTTTCCAGATAGATTCAGTGTCCAAGTCTCGATCATTCCCTTCAGTGGCTATGTGCATGGAAGTTTTAGGTCTTATGACTGCAGCATCGGACGCAATCCCCTTTGCTCATTTCCATATGAGACCTCTGCAGCTTTGCATGCTGAATCAATGGTGCAGGGATTATACTCAGATATCACAACTGATATACTTAAATCCCAACATTCAACTCTCTCTGTCTTGGTGGTTGGACCATCACCGTATTGTTCGAGGGGCCTCTTTTGTTCATCCTTCCTGGACTGTTATCTCAACGGATGCAAGTCTTACAAGTTGGGGAGCTGTCTGGGGGTCTCTGACAACACAAGGGGTTTGGAAACCTCAAGAGAAAAGGTTACCAATCAATATTTTAGATCTCCATGCTATCTTCAGAGCTCTTCATGCTTGGCCTCTATTAAAGAGAGAACTTTTCATTCGTTTTCAGACAGACAATATCACAACAGTGGCATATGTCAATCATCAGGGAGGGACTCGCAGCTCTTTATCAATGAAAGAAGTATCTTGGATATTTTCTTGGGCGGAGTCCAACTCTTGTCTAATTTCTGCGATTCATATTCCAGGTGTATATTGGGAAGAGGATTATCTCAGTTGTCAGACTTTGCATCCAGTGGAGTGGTCTATCCATCCAGATGTGTTTCATCAGATTGTGCAGATGTGGGGTCTTCCAGAAATAGATCTGATGGCCTCCCGTTTGAACAATAAACTTCCCAAATACCTTTCCAGATCCAAGGATCCTCAGGCAGAGATGGTGGATGCTTTGGCATTTCCTTGGTTTTACCAACCTGCTTACATTTTTCCACCTCTAGTTTTTCTTCCAAGGGTGATCTCCAAGATCATAATGGAACAATTTCATGTGTTTCTGATAGCAGCAGCATGGCCTTACAGGTTTTGGTATGCAGATCTTGTCCGGATGTCCAGTTGCCAACCTTGGCTACTTCCTTTAAAGGGACAGTCAACACCAGAATTTTTGTTGTTTTAAAAGATAGATAATCCCTTTATTACCCATTCCCCAGTTTGCATAACCAACACAGTTATAATTATACACGTTTTACCTCTGTAATTACCTTGTATCTAAGCCTCAGCAGACGGCCCCCTTATTTCAGTTCTTTTGACAGATTTGCATTTTAGCCAATCAGAGCTGACTCCATAGTAAATTCACGTGCATGAGCTCACTGTTATCTATATGAAACACATTAACTAATGCCCTCTAGTGGTAAAAAACTATCAAAATGCATTTAGATTAGAGGCGGCCTTCAAGGTCTAAGAAATTAGCATATAAACCCCCTAGGTTTAGCTTTCAACTAAGAATACCAAGCGAACAAAGCAAAATTGGTGATAAAAGTAAATTGGAAAGTTGTTTAAAATTACATGCCCTATATTAATCATGAAAGTTTTTTTTGTACTTGACTGTCCCTTTAAGGCCTGACCTTCTGTCTCAAGGGCCATTTTTCCATCAGGATCTCGAATCTCTAAATTTGAAGGTATGGAAATTGAATGCTTAGTTCTTAGTCATAGAGGTTTCTCTGACTCAGTTATTAACACTATGTTACAGGCTTGTAAGTCTGTTTCGAGGAAGATTTATTATCGGGTTTGGAAAATCTATATTTCATGGTGTTCCTCTCATAATTTTTCTTGGCATTCTTTTAGAATTCCTAGGATTTCACAGTTTCTTCAAGATGGTTTGGATAAGGGTTTGTCTGCAAATACTTTGAAAGGACAAATCTCTGCTCTTTCTGTCTTATTTCATAGAAAGATTGCTAAACTTCCTGATATTCAGTGTTTTGATCAGGCTTTGGTTCATATCAAACCAGTTAAGTCTATTTCTCCTCCTTGGAGTCTCAATTTAGTTTTAAGGATTTTGCAGGCTCCTTCTTTTGAGCCTATGCATTGTTTGGATATTAAGCTACTTTCTTGGAAAGTGTTATTTCTTTTGGCTATCTCTTCTGCTAGAAGAGTTTCTGAGTTGTCGACTCTCTCTTGTGAGTCTCATTTGATTTTCCCTCAAGATAAAGCTGTTTTGCAGACTTCGTTTAAGTTTTTGCAGACTTCTTGGGCTTTCAAGAATGAAGCTTCAGTTGATCAGATTTGCAAAGCAGCAACTTGGTCTTCTTTGCATACATTTACTAAATTTTACCATTTTGATGTATTCGCATTGAAGTTATTCAGGCAGCTGTCTCAGTTTGATTCTTTTGCCTATGATTTGAGTTTTTTGAATTTTTTTTAAGAAAACAATTATTATTTGGATTTAATTTTTCAGCAGAAATAGCTGTTTTTATTTTATCCCTCCCTTTCTAGTGACTCTGTGGATTTCCACATCTTGGGTATTATATCCCATACGTCACTAGCTCATGGACTCTTGCCACTTACATAAAAGAAAACATAATTTATGTAAGAACTTACCTGATAAATTAATTTCTTTCATAGTGGCAAGAGTCCATGAGACCCACCCTATTTTTTGGTGGTTAGGGTTTTTTTTGTATAAAAGCACATACAGGTATACCCCGCTCATACAGCGGGTTAGGGACCGGAGTCCCGCTGTAAAGTGAAAACCGCCTTAAAGTGGAACAAGGCAGTTTTAGCTTTCTTTTCACTTGCCAGTGTGTTTAAAAACTTAAAAACATGTTTTAACTAACTTATATTAGGTGTACAATAGCGCTAAGTTTAGTTTAACACTCGCACAGCACAGTATTCAATAAATACTGTACCTGTAAAATAGTGACAATCACTGTAGTACAATTTGCCAGAGTATAGCACTGAGACACAGATTGCACTGTAATGCTGTAAACAGAGTGAACTAAGCATAATAAAATGGTGCCAGTCACTTTTCTTGCAATCTCACGAAGATTACAGCACTGTTTTAAATTCCTTGGAGGTTGAACTTTAGCTCCACAAAGCGCTGTATTAGTGAAGCGCTGTAAAGTGAAGCGCTGTAAAGTGAGGTATACCTGTAATTTTTTCCAGTTCCTCTTTTTGTATGCTTTTTTACTCCTTTTTACACCTCACTATTGGCTATACATTAAACTATGGTATGAGTGTGGTGTATTTATAGGCATTTTGAGGTTTGGGAAACTTTGCCCCCTCCTGGTAGGAATGTTTATCCCATACGTCACTAGCTTATGGACTCTTGCCACTATGAAAGAAATGGATTTATCAGGTAAGTTCTTACATAAATTATGTTTTTTGGTTAAATAGTCTTTCTGGGAAATCTTCTGAAGAATCTGCTAATAATGATTTTTTTTAAACCTTTTAGAGTTGCTTAAATGTGCTAATGCTTTCATTTGTGATGTTGTTTTAGACATCATTTAGATTAATGTTAATTCCAGGCCTGTATCTTTCAGGGAAAGATGTTTTTTGGTTCTGGTTTGGATTATATTATATTATCTCTACTGTGAATGGAGGTAAAGGGGCTTTTCCTCCTCAGGACATGCAGTTCAAAGGTAAATTTAAAGTTCCTAATGGTTTTTATCCCTTTCATTAGAACAGGGCACAGAAATCCGATTCCTTCACTGAGAAACAATTCTTCTCTGGTTCCGTCTGGTACAAGTCTAAGTAGCCCAAGAAATCTACTGCCTCATCCAAGTCTGCATTAAGGTGAGCCCCCAATCATGAGGCTCTAGTAGGGGGCAGGTTACGCTTTTTTTCAGGAAGCTTGGTTTCAGTCTGTTCTGGATCCCAAGGGAAGGTTTCTTTTGTCCAATGTCCTGAAAATCCTGTAAAGGCTCAGGCCTTTTTTCAGTCAGTTTTGGATCTAGAATCTATGGGAGTGATTGTTCCTGTTCCATTGTCAGAACAGGGAATGGGGTTTTACTACAACCTCTTCATTCATCTTTCTTTCACTCCTCACATTCAGTACTTGGCTAAATCCTGCCGCTTCCACCTTAAAAACATCTCTAAAATTAGACATTTCCTTAAACAAGACACAACTAAGATTTTAATGTACTCATCCTTTCCCGCCTTGACTACTGTCTCTGTCCTCTCTGGTCTCCCTAGATGCCGCCTAGCTCCTTTACAATCCATAATGAATGCTTCTGCCAGGCTCATCTTCCTTACATGTTGCTCGTCATCTGCTGCACCTCTCTGCCAATCCCTTCACTGGCTTCCTCTTGCCTCCAGGATTAAACACAAAATTCTGACTCTGACATACAAGGCCCTCAACTGCACTGCTCCCCCCTATATCTCAGACCTCGTCTCCAGATACTCTCCCTCCCATCCCATTCGCTCTGCTCACGACCTCCAACTCTTCTCCGCTCTTATTACCTCCTCACATTCCCGTTAACAGGACTTCTCCAGACTGGCTCCCATCTTGTGGACCTCTCTGCCTCGCTCCTCAAGCACTCCCTAAAGTCTTTACTGTTCAGGGATGCATACAACCTACACTAACTTTTTCTAATACTACTTCCTCTCCTCCATTAATATCCACTATGAACCCCCTTAGCATGTAAGCCTAAGAGCTCAACTGTTTGCAGATCACCATCATAAGAGCTGACTACAACAGTGCGACTCTCGGCAGGGCCATCTACCCATTTGATCCCTATAAATGTTACCTTGTATACCGCCTGTGTTTATATCGCTGCGGAATCTGTTGATGCTCCACAAATAACCGATAATAATAATTATAATTGTTCCAAAGAAGGAGGGAACTTTTAGAACAGTTCTGGAACTAAAGACTCTGAACAAACTTCTCAGGGTTCCTACTTTCAAAATGGAGACTATTCGGACTATTCTGCCTTTTGTTCAGCAAGGTCAGTTTATGTCCACAATAGATTTAAAGGATGCTTAGCTTCATATTCCAATTCACATGGAACATTATCAGTTTCTAATTTTTGCCTTTCTGGACAAGCATTTTCAGTTTGTTGCTCTACCATTTGGTCTGGATAGAGCTCCCAGAATATTCTCAAAGGTTCTTGGTAATCTCTTGTCTCTGATCAAAACTCAGAGCATTGCAGTGTTTCCTTACCTGGACAATATCTTGGTTCAAGCTCCATCTTTTAATTTAGCAGAATCTCACACCAACAGACTGTTGTTCATTCAACAACATGGTTAGAAAGTAAATTTTTGCTCTAGTTCCTCAGACAAAGGTTATTTTTCTGGGGGTTCAGATAGATTCAAATATCATGAGACTTTGAAAGATCAAAGAAGGTTGAAGCTAGTGTCCGCTTGCCTAGACCTGCAGTCTATCTTTTCCATCAGTGTCCCTCTGTATGGAGGTCTCATGATTGTTGCTTTGGATGCTATTCTGTTTGCTTGTTTCCACATAAGGCCTCTTCAGCTTTGCATGCTTTAGCAAAGGTGCAGGGATCATACTCAGCTATTTCAAAAGATTCATCTAGATTTCAGGGGTCTTCTTTTGTTCATCCTACTTGGTCTGTGATCACTACAGATGCAAGTCTTTCAGGTTGGGTGGCCATCTGGGGATCTCAGAGAGCACAAGGGGTGCAAGGTTACCAATATATGTTCTAGAACTTGTGATTTTCAGAGCCCTTCAGAGTTGGCCTCTGTTGAAAAGGGAGTCTTTTCTCTGTTTTCAGACAATGTTACAGTGGCCTATGTCAATCATCAGAGGGAACTCTCCATTCCCTAGCCATGAAGGAAGTATCTCAAATTATTTCCTGGGCAGATGTTAATTGCTGTCTAATTTCTGCTATTCATATTCCGGGAGTTGACAACTGGGAAGCGGATTTTCTCAGATGTCAATTTCTACATCCAGGAGAATGGTCTCTTCATCTGGATGTTTTCGATCAGATAGTGGATCTTAAGAGATATATCTGATGGCTTCTCGGTTGAACCACAAACTTCCCAAGTACTGTGCAAGAAGCGGCATCAGTAATTCTGATTGCTCCGGCTTGGTCTTGCAAAGTTTGGTATGCAGATTTGTCCAGTTGTTGTCCTTGGCCACTTAATCTGCGTCCAGACCTTCTGTCCCAAGGTCCGTTTTTCCATCCGGATCTCAAGTCTCTAAGCTGGGTTAGTTCTTAGGCAGAGAATGTTTTCAGATTCTGTTATTAAAACTGATACAGGCTCGAAAGCCTATGACCAGGAAAATTTGTCATAAGGTCTGGAGGTCCTTTATTTCTTGGTGTTTGAATCATGGTTTTTCCTGGCATTCCTAGGATTTTGCAGTTTTTGCAGGATGGTTTGGATAAAGGTTTATCTGCCATTTCTTTGAAGGGTCAGATTTCTGCTCTTTTAGTTTTGTTCCACAAGAAGATTCCTAATCTTCCTGACATTCATGGTTTTTGTTCAGGCTTTGCCCAGAATTAAACGTGTAATTAAACTAATTTCTTCTCCTTGCAATCTAAATTTGGTTTTGAAGATTTTGTAGGCTTCTCCATTTCAGCCTATGCATAAAGTGGATATTAAGCTTCTTTCTTGGAAAGTTGTGCTACTTTTAGCTATCTCTTCTGCTTAAAGAGTTTCTTAGTTATCTGCTGTTTCATGTTATCCTCCTTTTCATCAGGATATCGCAGTTTTTACGGACCAAATTTTTCTTCTTACCTAAGGTTGTGTCTTCAGACATTTGTTCTCCCTTCTTTGTGTCTTAATCCCAAGAATTATTTGAGTAGACTTCTTCATAATTTGCATGTTGATAGGGCATTGAAGTATTATGTTGATGCAGACAAATTTCCATTTTTTGTAAAAAAAAATTCAGGGTTCCTGGAAAGGGCTGAAAGTTTCTGCTATTTCTTTGGCTTCTTGGTCGAAGCTTTGGATCCATAAGGCTTACATGGAGAATGAGGCTTCAGTTGACAAAACTTGCAAGTCTTCTTTGCATACTTTCACAAAATTCTACCATTTTAACGTTTTTGCTTTTTTGGAGGTAGTGTTTGGTAGGAAGGTCCTTTAGGCAGTTGTCTTAGGTTAATTTATTTTGCCAGTTATTTTAAGTACATTTAAAAAAAAAAAAAGTGTGTTTTGCCCTTTGGGTTCTTTTGGGGTTGTGAAATTCGTTTCTCTGTGAAAAAAATATGTTCTTTATATCCAGCGCTATGGAATTTTGCGGCGCTATACAAATAAATAATAATAATAATATCCCGCCCTTTAGGTCTCATTACTTGTGGACTCCACAGCTTGGGTATTAGCTCACAGGAGTAATGGTTCGTGGACTCTCACCACCTGTATGAAAAAAACCACAATTTATGCTTACCTGATAAATGAATTTCTTTCATGGTGCTGAGAGTCCACAAGACCACACCCTGTGTTTTGTTTGGTGTTGGTTTATTTTTTTGAACACATCTTTTTTCCCTGCTCCTATTTTTTGCTTATTTCTTTTCCTACCTCTTTTGGTTGGCTATACATTAGACTGTGTTGCCATTGAGGTGGGAGGGGTTTTATAGAGCTCTTGGGCTTTGGGAATCTGTGTCTCCTCCTTAAGGCAGGGAAGAGTAATTCCCAGCAGTAATGGATCGCGGACTCTCACAACCATGAAATAAATTAATTTATCAGGTAAACATAAATTGTAATTGCGATTTTAATTGCAGTTCTATTAAAATATTTTTTTACATACCTTTTGCATTAAAAATGCATTTAAAGGGACACTGAACCCATATTTTTTATTTTGTTATTCAGATAGAGCATGAAATTTTAGGCAACTTTCTAATTTACTCCTATTATCAAATTTTCTTCATTCTCTTGGTATCTTTATTTGAAATACAAGAATGTAAGTTTAGATGCTGGCCTATTTTTGGTGAACAACCTGGGTTGGCCTTGCTGATTGGTGGATAAATTCATCCACCAATAAAAAAGTGCTGTCCAGAGTCTGAACCAAAAAAAAGCTTAGATGCCTTTTTCAAATAAAGATAGCAAAAAAACGAAGAAAATCGATAATAGGAGTAAATTAGAAAGTTGCATGCTCTATCTGAATCACAAAAGAAAAAATTTGGGTTCAGTGTCCCATTAACACTGCAATATGTTTGCAAGAGCACTAGGTAGCAGCAGTGCAGTGTTTACAACATGTGCACACTACCTACCTAGGTATGCTTTTTAACAAAGAATACCTTGAAATAAGGCAAATTCGATAACAGACTAAACTTGAAAAAAAAAAATGTTTACAAAAGTATGATCTGTCTGAATGTCAAAAGAAACATGTTGGGGTTAGAGCTGTGGAATCTGTTGGCGCTCTACAAATAACTAATAATAATAATATCCCTTTAAGAACTGTACTGTAAAACATCTACATAAACAAATGTTTCTAAAGCATCTAAAAAAAAAAAGTTGTAATTTTAATATTAAAAGCTGCAGATTTATTACCAGACACACCTCTAAAAAAAAAACGCTGCTCTTTTCCAGTGGTCAACTAGACTAAAAAGAAGGATAGTTTTGCCAAGACATAAATTGTGTACAAATTAGAAACCATATCAATCCATACTCCAACATCCTAGATGTATTCCTTACTTGATATCTTAAAATTATACAATTTATAGGGTTTTTCAGACTAATTGATTTTAAAGGGACACTGAACCCAATTTTTTTCTTTCGTGATTCAGATAGAGCATGCAATTTTAATTAACTTTCTAATTTACTCCTACGATCAATTTTTCTTCGTTCTCTTGCTATCTTTATTTGAAAAAGAAAGCATCTAAGCTTTTTTTTTTTTTGGTTCAGACTCTGGACAGCACTTTTTATTGGTGGATAAATTTATCCCCCAATCAGCAAGGACAACCCAGGTTGTTCACCAAAAATGGGCCGGCATCTAAACTTACATTCTTGCATTTCAAATAAAGATACCAAGAGAATTAAGAAAATGTAATAAAAGGAGTAAATTAGAAAGTTGCTTAAAATGTCATGCTCTATCTGAATTACGAAAGAAAAAAAATTGGGTTCAGAGTCCTTTTAACTATTCAAAAGGGATAATTGTGCAACAACCACATCTAGGATGTGCAGCAGACGTTCCTTATGAGAAGAAGGATTAGGACATAAAGAAGGAACATTAATCTCCTGATTAATGTTCCGATCTGAAACCACTTTAGGGAGAAACCCTAACTTAGTACGCAAAACTACCTTATCCGAATGAAAAATAAGGTAAGGAGACTCATACTTTAATGCCGAGAGCTCTGAAACTCTACGAGCAGATGAAATAGCAACAAGAAACAAAACCTTCCAAGACAAAAATTTAAATTCTAAGGAATATATAGGCTCAAACGGAGCTTGCTGAAGAACCGTAAGAACAAGCTTAAGACTCCAGGGAGGAGTAACCGGTTTAAACACAGGCCTGATTCTGACCAAGGCCTGACAGAACGATTGCACGTCTGGTACATTCGCCAGGCGTTTATGTAACAAAATAGACAAGGCAGATATTTGACCCTTTAAGGAACTTGCCGATAAACACTTCTCCAAACCCTCTTGGAGAAAGGACAAAATTCTAGGAATCCTAACTCTACTCCAAGAGTAGCCTCTGGATTCACACCAATACAGATAATTACGTTTCCTGACCGACTCAGAAAACCCACGCTTAGATAAAATTAAGCGTTCAATCTCCAAGCAGTCAGCTTCAGAGAAACTAGATTTGGGTGAAGGAAGGGCCCTTGAAGTAGAAGGTCCTTCCTTAGTGAAAGTCTCCAAGGAGGGAGAGATGACATCTCCACTAGGTCTGCGTACCAGATCCTGCGAGGCCATGCTGGTGCAATGAGGATCACCGACGCCCTCTCCTGTTTAATTCGAGCAATGACCTGAGGAAGGAGAGCGAACGGAGGAAATAGATATGCAAGACTGAAATTCCAAGGGACCGCTAGAGCATCTATCAGTACAGCCTGAGGATCCCTCAACCTTGACCCGTATCTTGGGAGCTTGGCATTCTGCCCAGATGCCATGAGATCCAGTTCCGGCTGTCCCCATTTGAGAATCAAGCTGGAAAACACTTCCGGATGGAGTTCCCACTCCCCCAGGTGAAAAGTTTGTCTGCTCAGAAAATCCACTTCCCAGTTGTCCACCCCTGGAATGTGGATCGCAGACAGACAGCAGTTGTGGGTCTCCGCCCACTGAATTATCTTGGCTACCTCTGTCATGGCCAAGGAACTCCGAGTTCCCCCCTGATGGTTGATGTAAGCCACTGACGTTATGTTGTACGACTGAAAACTGATAAACCGGGCCGAGGCTAACTGAGGCCAGGGCAGAAGAGCATTGAAGATTGCTCTCAGCTCCAGAATGTTTATGGGTATAACAGACTCCTTCCGAGTCCATGTCCCCTGAGCCTTTAGAGAGCCCCAGACTGCTCCCCATCCCAGTAGGCTGGAGTTCATTGTCACAATCACTCAGGAGGGTCTGCAGAAGCAGGTTCCCTGGGAGAGATGTTCCTGAGACAACCACCAAAGAAGAGAATCCCTTGTATCCTGATCCAGATGTAATCGAGGAGACAGATCTGCATAATCTCCGTTCCACTGCCCGAGCATGCATAACTGCAGAGGTCTGAGGTGGAAACGGCAAACGGAATGATGTCCATGGCAGCTACTATCAGACTGATTACCTCCATACATTGAGCCACTGATGGCCGAGGAGAGGACTGAAGCGCCAGACAAGAATCGGAAATCTTTGATTTCCTGACTTCTGTCAGAAAAACTTTCATTGATAGGGAATCTATTATAGTTCCCAAGAACACTACCCTTGTAGCTGGAGTTAAGGAACTCTTTTCCAAATTCACCTTCCATCCGTGAGATTGTAGGAAGCATACCAACATCTCTGTGTGGGATTTAGCTTGCTGAAAAGATGGTGCCTGAACCAGAATGTCGTCCAGATAAGGCACCACTGCAATGCTCCGCAACCGGAGCACCGCCAACAGGGATCCCAGAACCTTTGAAAAAATTCTGTGAGCTGTGGCAAGACCGAATGGAAGAGCCACAAACTGGAAGTGTTTGTCTAGAAATGCAAACCTCAGAAACTTGTGGTGATCCCTGTGGATGGGAACATGCAGGTACGCGTCCTTTAAATCTACTGTTGTCATAAATTGATTCTCTTGAACCAAGGGAAGAATGGAACGAATAGTTTCCATCTTGAAGGAAGGTACTCTGAGGAATTTGTTTAGACTTTTGAGATCTAAAATTGGTCTAAAAGTTCCCTCTTTCCTGGGAACCACGAACAGATTGGAGTAAAATCCTAGACCCTGTTCCTACATTGGAACAGGAACTATCACTCCCAGGTCGGAAAGGTCCTGAACACAGTGAACTCTAGTTTGTATCCCTGGGACACAATGTTCACCGCCCAGGGATCCGGAACATCCAGAACCCAAGCCTGAGCAAAGAAAGAAAGTCTGCCCCCCACAAGATCCGATCACGGATCGGGGATAGTCCCTTCATGCTGACTTTGAGTCAATTGCGGGCTTCTTAGATTGCTCTCCCTTGTTCCAAGACTGGTTGGGCCTACAGGAAGGCTTGGACTGTTCCTGCTTGGTAGAGGGAGAGGAGGACTTACCCTTGAAGTTTCGAAAGGAACGGAAATTACTCTGACGTCTCTTCTGCTTATTCCTCTTATCCTGTAGGAGGAAATGACCCTTTCCTCCCGTAATGTCAGAAATAATTTCCACCAATTCCGGCCCAAAAAAAGTTCTTACCCTTGTAAGGAATCGCCAGAAGCTTAGAATTAGATGACACATCCGCAGACCAGAATTTTAACCATAAAGCTCTGCGAGCCAGTACGGCAAACCCGGAAATCTTTGCTCCCAGCTTAATAATTTGTAGGGAAGCATCCATAAGAAAGGAATTGGCCAATTGATATATCTTGGATCTCTTCAAGGGGAGTGTCTGTCCGAATAGAATCAGACAACACATCAAACCAGTATGCCGCTGCACTAGTGATGGTAGCAATACACACAGTAGGTTGCTATTGTAAACCCTGGTGTACATACATCTTTTTGAGCAACCCCTCCAACTTCTTATCCATTGAATCTTTAAAGGAACAACTATCCTCTATGGGAATAGTGGTCCTCTTAGCTAAAGTGGAGATTCCCCTTCTACCTTAGGGACCGTCTGCCAAGATTCCTTGATAGAGTCTGCTATAGGAAACATCTTCTTAAAAATAGGGGATGGAGAAAAAGGGATACCCGGTCTCTCCCATTCCCTAGCAATAATTTCTGTAGCCCGGTCTGGTACAGGAAAAACCTCCACCATGCAAGGTACATCAAAATATTTGTTAAGCTTACTAGACTTTTTAGGATTAACTACAACACTAGTGTCAGAGTCATCCATGGTAGCCAAAACCTCCTTAAGTAACAAACGGAGGTGTTTCAGCTTAAACCTGAATGATACAACTTCAGTATCAGAAGAAGAGATTTCACCCTCAGATGCTACCGAAGTATCCTCCTCCTCAGATTTCTGGGAGGGAACATTCTGACTGTGTCAGAAACCTTAATCACTGATTCTTTACATTTCCTCTTGCCTTTTCCCTGCAGCATGGCAAAAGCAGACAGCGCATCAGATACCGCAGAGGACATGAGGGAAGCAATGTCTTGCAACGTAACTCCAGGCAGAGTAAGAGAGGAAGCACAGGGCACTGCATGTGTGGACAATACATTTTGGGACACTTGAGGAGAAAACTGCGGCATATCTTGAGCATTGTCAGAAGACTCCTGAACAGCATCCGCCTTAGACAATGTTGGCTCAGAAAAAAGTATATCCCTGTAATGTAACAGAAAGGGATTGGTGGTTCCACGTTAGCATCAAAACATAAAGAACATTTAACATTTTGCAGGGCCTCTTGATCCATCTTTATTCACAAATAAACCAAATAGATAAATAAACTGATATATTATTTAGAAATTACCCCACACAAAAAAAAAAAACGTTACTGTTCCTTTAAATTTTAAAATGAAAGTTCTTTATTTTTCAGCAAGAAAATAATAAACTCTCATGCAAAACACTCCGGACAACCTCTACACCTCAGCTTTAGCCTTGCTGAGGTGCTTACCTGCCTTAATGATTACAGAGTGAAAGTTCAATTAGAAAATCCAGACTCAACCTCTCTATACTGAAAATGCAGTCCGATAACCGTAGCACTGTCTCTCAACTGCGACAAAGCTATCTCTGCTCCGGAACACAGGAAGAGTATAAGGAAAATGGCGTGAAACAGAAATTTGCCGCCTCAGCTAACCGCACCTCAGCTAACCGCACCGTTACAAAATTAACCTCACGGTCGGCTAAATGTGTTCTAAAGCCGCCGGGAGTAAAATAACAATAAAAACACCACCTATTGAGCCATAAGTCTCCTCGTCCCCCGTGCCTGCTAATACTGCCAATAATAAAATGATCCCCCTAGCAATAGGAGAATGTCCCATAAACATATTTTAAAGTGCCATCTTTCTTTTGGTATATGTGCTTCCAGAAAAAATAAAGTCAACACTTACCTTAGACTTCTGCCAGGCAGCAAGGCAGCTCACTGGGTTTGAGAGGCCATTTCCCTCACATGGACCTGTGGAAGAAAACAAAGACTGAGTAATCTTACTCAGGCTTGCAAAGATAGGGCAGCATTAAATACATGGGAGGCGCAGTGAGGATTGTACCCCACAAGTTCCCATTGCTTAAAAGCCACCACTGCTCTACTAAAGAGACTGATGTGGACTACGGCTACACCCTAGGACAAAGCAGAACAATCTTGCACTGCTTAAAAACAATAAAATCTTGCTAGAAGAATCTTCTTTCAAACACCTAAACTTTACCACTTCCTTGCTCTAGGCAAAGAGAATGACTGGGGTTGGAGGGAAGGGAGGTGATATTTAACAGCTTTGCTGTGGTGCTCTTTGCTGCCTCCTGCTGGGCAAGAGTGATATTCTCAATAGTAATTAGATGATCCGTGGACTCACCGTGTCATTAGAAAGAAAACTAAGCATCAGGGCATACACAAGAAATTTACTTTGGGCTCTTGAAATCCTTTGTTTGAAAACATACCTAGGTATGTTCAAGAGTAGCAATGCACTGCTGGGATCTAGCCGGTGATTGGTAGCTACACACATATGCCTCCTGTCATTGGCTCACCAGATGTCCTAGCAGTGCAAGGTGGTGGCTAAACACAGTTATATGCAAGCAATAGTGCAATAATAAAATGCCTCGTTAAGCGCATTTTTTTTTTTGGCACTTTTAGGTCTTTTTAAGTTTTAATTTTAGTATCACATAGGAACTGTTAGTACTGTTAGCATGCTACCTGCTTGTCTGAAAAAGAGACATTAAATGCTAAATTTTCTAAACAAAACGCAACACTGTAAACTAAGCAACATATTATAACATAGTAACATGAATGATACAACTTCAGTATCAGAAGAAGAGATTTCACCCTCAGATGCTACCGAAGTATCCTCCTCCTCAGATTTCTGGGAGGGAACATTCTGACTGTGTCAGAAACCTTAATCACTGATTCTTTACATTTCCTCTTGCCTTTTCCCTGCAGCATGGCAAAAGCAGACAGCGCATCAGATACCGCAGAGGACATGAGGGAAGCGATGTCTTGCAACGTAACTCCAGGCAGAGTAAGAGAGGAAGCACAGGGCACTGCATGTGTGGACAATACATTTTGGGACACTTGAGGAGAAAACTGCGGCATATCTTGAGCATTGTCAGAAGACTCCTGAACAGCATCCGCCTTAGACAATGTTGGCTCAGAAAAAAGTATATCCCTGTAATGTAACAGAAAGGGATTGGTGGTTCCACGTTAGCATCAAAACATAAAGAACATTTAACATTTTGCAGGGCCTCTTGATCCATCTTTATTCACAAATAAACCAAATAGATAAATAAACTGATATATTATTTAGAAATTACCCCACACAAAAAAAAAACGTTACTGTTCCTTTAAATTTTAAAATGAAAGTTCTTTATTTTTCAGCAAGAAAATAATAAACTCTCATGCAAAACACTCCGGACAACCTCTACATCTCAGCTTTAGCCTTGCTGAGGTGCTTACCTGCCTTAATGATAACAGAGTGAAAGTTCAATTAGAAAATCCAGACTCAACCTCTCTATACTGAAAATGCAGTCCGGTAACCGTAGCACTGTCTCTCAACTGCGACAAAGCTATCTCTGCTCCGGAACACAGGAAGAGTATAAGGAAAAAGGCGTGAAACAGAAATTTGCCGCCTCAGCTAACCGCACCTCAGCTAACCGCACCGTTACAAAATTAATCTCACGGTCGGCTAAATGTGTTTTAAAGCCGCCGGGAGTAAAATAACAATAAAAACACCACCTATTGAGCCATAAGTCTCCTCGTCCCCCGTGCCTGCTAATACTGCCAATAATAAAATGATCCCCCTAGCAATAGGAGAATGTCCCATAAACATATTTTAAAGTGCCATCTTTCTTTTGGTATATGTGCTTCCAGAAAAAATAAAGTCAACACTTACCTTAGACTTCTGCCAGGCAGCAAGGCAGCTCACTGGGTTTGAGAGGCCATTTCCCTCACATGGACCTGTGGAAGAAAACAAAGACCGAGTAATCTTACTCAGGCTTGCAAAGATAGGGCAGCATTAAATATATGGGAGGCGCAGTGAGGATTGTACCCCACAAGTTCCCATTGCTTAAAAGCCACCACTGCTCTACTAAAGAGACTGATGTGGACTACGGCTACACCCTAGGACAAAGCAGAACAATCTTGCACTGCTTAAAAACAATAAAATCTTGCTAGAAGAATCTTCTTTCAAACACCTAAACTTTACCACTTCCTTGCTCTAGGCAAAGAGAATGACTGGGGTTGGAGGGAAGGGAGGTGATATTTAACAGCTTTGCTGTGGTGCTCTTTGCTGCCTCCTGCTGGGCAAGAGTGATATTCTCAATAGTAATTAGATGATCCGTGGACTCACCGTGTCATTAGAAAGAAAACTAAGCATCAGGGCATACACAAGAAATTTACTTTGGGCTCTTGAAATCCTTTGTTTGAAAACATACCTAGGTATGTTCAAGAGTAGCAATGCACTGCTGGGATCTAGCCGGTGATTGGTAGCTACACACATATGCCTCCTGTCATTGGCTCACCAGATGTCCTAGCAGTGCAAGGTGGTGGCTAAACACAGTTATATGCAAGCAATAGTGCAATAATAAAATGCCTCGTTAAGCGCATTTTTTTTTTGGCACTTTTAGGTCTCTTTAAGTTTTAATTTTAGTATCACATAGGAACTGTTAGTACTGTTAGCATGCTACCTGCTTGTCTGAAAAAGAGAGATTAAATGCTAAATTTTCTAAACAAAACGCAACACTGTAAACTAAGCAACATATTATAACATAGTATATTTCCAGCAGCACCACATGTATAAAGTACAAATGCATCTAAGGAAAATATATAATAAATTATATGTATGTAGACAACAAACAATACATTATTGAACAATTTCTGTTTGTAGTTTCACAGAATTTACATTTTCAAAAAATTTTTAAAACTTCAGACACACTTGTAGGCGCTTAATTTTGCAAAATAAAATACAGTCCCTGAGAAACAAAACTGTTATTAAAAAATACCTTTCTGCCTAAAAATTCTGAATGCAATTGCATGTCCTCCTCCCAGTCTAGGACCTTCTTTCCAAAAACAGGTTTAGGATCAGCTTCGTCTACAGAAAATTAATTGAAAAGACATATGTTTAAAATACTATACAGTTAGCTCTACTTTCCAAAGGTTTTCCCCCCTTTTTTAATTTGGTTCCCTTCCTAAAAGCCACAAAGAACACTTATTAACTTAATTCTAAATACGAAAAATATATTTACAATAAAAAAAAATAGAGATGTTTCCTCTTCAATTTTAGTTTAATTTTAACTCTATGACATCTGAGCAGCTGAATACATCAACCAATAACCTCCATATGAATAACCTTAGTTAAAACTTGTTTTTTAAAGTGATGGTATATCATTTAACCATGGGCTAAGAGGTGGAAACGTCAACTGATCAGAAAAAAAATAAACACTTTTGCTGTGGGTGGCCGGAGCCGCTTAGGTTAGCAGTGAAGCCGTGGAAAAAACATAATTTATGCTTACCTGATAAATGTATTTCTCTTGTAGTGTATCCAGTCCACGGATCATCCATTACTTGTGGGATATTCTCCTTCCCAACAGGAAGTTGCAAGAAGATCACCCACAGCAGAGCTGCTATATAGCTCCTCCCCTCACTGCCATATCCAGTCATTCGACCGAAACAAGCCGAGAAAGGAGAAACCATAGGGTGCAGTGGTGACTGTAGTTTAATTAAAATTTAGACCTGCCTGAAAAGGACAGGGCGGGCCGTGGACTGGATACACTACAAGAGAAATAAATTTATCAGGTAAGCATAAATTATGTTTTCTCTTGTTAAGTGTATCCAGTCCACGGATCATCCATTACTTGTGGGATACCAATACCAAAGCTAAAGTACATGGATGATGGGAGGGACAAGGCAGGAACTTAAACGGAAGGAACCACTGCCTGTAGAACCTTTCTCCCAAAAACAGCCTCCGAAGAAGCAAAAGTATCAAATTTGTAAAATTTGGAAAAAGTATGAAGGGAAGACCAAGTTGCAGCCTTGCAAATCTATTCAACAGAGGCCTCGTTTTTAAAGGCCCAGGTGGAAGCCACAGCTCTAGTAGAATGAGCTGTAATCCTTTCAGGAGGCTGCTGTCCAGCAGTCTCATAGGCTAAACGGATTATACTCCAAAGCCAAAAAGAAAGAGAGGTTGCCGAGGCCTTCTGACCTCTCCTCTGTCCAGAGTAAACAACAAACAGGTTAGATGTTTGGCGAAAATCTTTAGTAGCCTGTAAGTAAAACTTCAAGGCACGGACTACGTCTAGATTATGCAAAAGACGTTCCTTCTTTGAAGAAGGATTAGGACATAATGATGGAACAACAATCTCTTGATTGATATTCTTGTTAGAAACCACCTTAGGTAAAAACCCAGGTTTTGTACGCAGAACAACTTCATCTGAATGAAAGATCAGATAAGGAGAATCACAATGTAAGGCAGATAACTCCGAGACTCTTCGAGCCGAGGAAATAGCCATCAGAAAAAGAACTTTCCATGAAAGAAGTTTGATATCAATAGAATGAAGGGGTTCAAACGGAACCCCTTGAAGAACTTTAAGAACCAAGTTAAAGCTCCATGGAGGAGCAACAGGTTTAAACACAGGCTTAATTCTAACTAAAGCCTGACAAAATGCCTGAACGTCTGGAACTTCTGCCAGACGCTTGTGTAAAAGAATAGACAGAGCAGAAATCTGTCCCTTTAAAGAACTAGCTGATAATCCTTTGTCCAAACCCTCTTGGAGGAAGGACAATATCCTAGGAATCCTAACCCTACTCCATGAGTAATTCTTGGATTCACACCAATGAAGATATTTACGCCATATCTTGTGGTAAATTTTCCTGGTGACAGGCTTTCGTGCCTGTATTAAGGTATCAATTACTGACTCTGAGAAGCCACGCTTTGATAGGATCAAGCGTTCAATCTCCATGCAGTCAGTCTCAGAGAAAGTAGATTCGGATGATTGAAAGGACCTTGTATTAGATGGTCTTGTCTCAGAGGCAGAGTCCATGGTGGAAAGGATGACATGTCCACTAGGTCTGCATACCAGGTCCTGCGTGGCCACGCAGGCGCTATCAATATCACTGATGCTCTTCCTGTTTGATTGTGGCAATCAGACGAGGGAGCAGAGGAAACGGTGGAAACACATAAGCCAGGTTGAAGAACCAAGACGCTGCTAGCTAGAGCATCTATCAGTGCCGCTTCTGGGTCCCTGGACCTGGATCCGTAACAAGGAAGCTTGGGGTTCTGGCGAGACGCCATGAGATCCAATTCTGGTTTGCCCCAACGGAGAACCAATTGAGCAAACACCTCCGGATGGAGTTCCCATTCCCCCGGATGAAAAGTCTGACGACTTAGAAAATCCGCCTCCCAGTTCTCTACACCTGGGATATGGATTGCTGACAGGTGGCAAGAGTGAGTCTCTGCCCAGCGAATTATCTTGGAGACTTCTGACATCGCTAGGGAACTCCTGGTTCCCCCTTGATGGTTGATGTAAGCCACAGTCGTGATGTTGTCCGACTGAAATCTGATGAACCTCAGTGTTGCTAGCTGAGGCCAAGCCAGAAGAGCATTGAATATTGCTCTTAACTCCAGAATATTTATTGGGAGGAGTTTCTCCTCCTGAGTCCATGAACCCTGAGCCTTCAGGGAGTTCCAGACTGCACCCAAACCTAGAAGGCTGGCATCTGTTGTTACAATTGTCCAATCTGGTCTGCGAAAGGTCATACAATTGGACAGATGGGCCCGAGATAACCACCAGAGAAGAGAATCTCTGGTTTCCTGATCCAGATTTAGTAGAGGGGACAAATCTGTGCAATCCCCATTCCACTGACTGAGCATGCATAATTGCAGCGGTCTGAGATGCAGGTGCGCGAATGGCACTATGTCCATCGCCGCTACCATTAAGCCGATTACTTCCATGCACTGAGCCACCGTGGGGCGCGGAATGGAGTGAAGAACATGGCAAGCATTTAGAAGTTTTGATAACCTGGACTCCGTCAGGTAAATTTTCATTTCTACAGAATCTATTAGAGTCCCTAGGAAGGAAACCCTCGTGGGAGGAGATAGAGAACTCTTTTCTTCGTTCACTTTCCACCCATGCGACCTCAGGAATGCCAGAACTATCTCTGTATGAGATTTGGCAATTTGAAAGCTTGACGCCTGTATCAGGATATCGTCCAGGTAAGGAGCCACCGCTATGCCTCGCGGTCTTAGGACCGCCAGAAGTGAGCCCAGAACCTTTGTAAAAATTCTTGGGGCTGTAGCCAACCCGAATGGAAGAGCTACAAATTGGTAATGCCTGTCTAGAAAGGCAAACCTCAGGAACTGATGATGATTCTTGTGAATCGGAATGTGAAGGTAGGCATCCTTTAAGTCCACTGTGGTCATGTACTGACCCTCTTGGATCATGGGTAAAATGGTTCGAATAGTTTCCATCTTGAATGACGGAACTCTGAGGAATTTGTTTAAGATCTTTAAATCCAAAATTGGTCTGAAGGTTCCCTCTTTTTTGGGAACCACAGATTTGAATAAAACCCCTGTCCTTGTTCCGTCCGCGGAACTGAATGGATCACTCCCATTACAAGGAGATCTTGTACGCAGCTTAGGAATGCCTCTTTCTTTATCTGGTTTGCAAGTAATCTTGAAAGGTGAAATCTCCCTTGTGGAGGAGAAGCTTTGAAGTCCAGAAGATATCCCTGAGATATGATCTCCAACGCCCAGGGATCCTGAACATCTCTTGCCCACGCCTGGGCGAAGAGAGAGAGTCTGCCCCCTACTAGATCCGTTGTCGGATAGGGGGCCTCTCCTTCATGCTGTCTTAGAGGCAGCAGCAGGCTTTCTGGCCTGCTTGCCCTTGTTCCAGGACTGGTTAGGTTTCCAGGCCTGCTTGGATTGAGCAAAAGTTCCCTCTTGTATTGAAGCAGAGGAAGTTGATGCTGCACCTGCCTTGAAATTTCGAAAGGCACGAAAATTAGACTGTTTGGCCTTTGATTTGGCCCTGTCCTGAGGAAGGGTATGACCCTTACCTCCAGTAATGTCAGCAATAATTTCTTTCAAACCAGGCCCAAATAAGGTCTGCCCCTTGAAAGGAATGTTGAGTAATTTAGACTTTGAAGTCACATCAGCTGACCAGGATTTGAGCCATAGCGCCCTACGCGCCTGGATGGCGAATCCGGAATTCTTAGCCGTTAGTTTAGTCAAATGAACAATGGCATCAGAAACAAATGAGTTAGCTAGCTTAAGAGTTCTAAGCTTGTCAACAATTTCAGTCAATGGAGCTGTATGGATGGCCTCTTCCAGGGCCTCAAACCAGAATGCCACCGCAGCAGTGACAGGCGCAATGCATGCAAGGGGCTGTAAATTAAAACCTTGTTGAATAAACATTTTCTTAAGGTAACCCTCTAATTTTTTATCCATTGGATCTGAAAAAGCACAACTGTCCTCAACCGGGATAGTGGTAGAAACTGCTCCCTCCACCTTAGGGACAGTCTGCCATAAGTCCCGTGTAGTGGCATCTATTGGAAACATTTTTCTAAATATAGGAGGTGGGGAAAAGGGCACACCGGGCCTATCCCACTCCTTACTAATAATTTCTGTAAGCCTTTTAGGTATTGGAAAAACATCAGTACTCACCGACACTGCATAGTATTTATCCAGCCTACACAATTTCTCTGGCACTGCAATTGTGTCACAGTCATTCAGAGCAGCTAATACCTCCCCAAGCAATACACGGAGGTTCTCAAGCTTAAATTTAAAATTAGAAATCTCTGAATCAGGTCTCCCCGATTCAGAGACGTCACCCACAGACTGAAGCTCTCCGTCCTCAGGTTCTGCATATTGTGACGCAGTATCAGACATGGCTCTTACAGCATCTACGCGCTCTGTATCTCGTCTAACCCCAGAGCTATCGCGCTTGCCCCTCAATTCAGGCAATCTGGATAATACCTCTGACAGGGTATTATTCATGATTGCAGCCATGTCCTGCAAAGTAATCGCTATGGGCGTCCCTGATGTACTTGGCGCCATATTAGCGTGCGTCCCTTGAGCGGGAGGCGAAGGGTCCGACACGTGGGGAGAGTTAGTCGGCATAACTTCCCCCTCGACAGACCCCTCTGGTGACTATTCTTTTATAGATAAAGACTGATCTTTACTGTTTAAGGTGAAATCAATACATTTAGTACACATTCTCCTATGGGGCTCCACCATGGCTTTTAAACATAATGAACAAGTATCCTCTGATTCAGACATGTTTGCACAGACTAGCAATGAGACTAGCAAGCTTGGAAAACACTTTAAAGCAAGTTAACAAGCAATATAAAAAAACGTTACTGTGCCTTTAAGAGAAACAAATTTTGACAAAATTTGAAATAACAGTGAAAAAAGGCAGTTACACTAACAAAATTTTTACAGTGTATGTAACAAGTCAGCAGAGCATTGCACCCACTTGCAAATGGATGATTAACCCCTTAATAACAAAAACAGAATAATAAATGACAAAAACGTTTTTTTAAACACATTCACAACAACTGCCACAGTCTACTGTGATTGTTACCCTCCTCAAACACGACTTTGAAGCCTTTTGAGCCCTTCAGAGATGTCCTGTATCATGCAGAGGGAAGCTGAATGTCTCTGTCAGTATTTTTATCTGCACAGAAAAGCACTAAAATAGGCCCTTCCCACTCATATTGCAACAGTGGAAAGCCTGTTACTAGGCAAAAATCAAGCCAGCCATGTGGGGAAAAAAAACTAGGCCCCAATAAGTTTTGTCACCAAACATATATAAAAACGATTAACATGTTAGCAAATGTTTTATATTACACTTTTATAAGAGTATGTATCTCTGTTAATAAGCCTGATACCAGTCACTATCACTGCATTTAAGGCTTAACTTACATTAATCCGGTATCAGCAGCATTTTTCTAGCAAATTCCATCCCTAGAAATATGTTAACTGCACATACCTTATTACAGGAAAACCTGCACGCTATTCCCCCTCTGAAGTTACCTCACTCCTCAGAATATGTGAGAACAGCAAAGGATCTCAGTTACTTCTGCTAAGATCATAGAAATCACAGGAAGATTTTTCTTCTAATGCTGCCTGAGATGAAACAGTACACTCCGGTACCATTTAAAAATAACAAACTTTTGATTGAAGTTAAAAAACTAACTATAATACACCACTCTCCTCTAACTACGTCCATCTTTGTTGAGAGTTGCAAGAGAATGACTGGATATGGCAGTGAGGGGAGGAGCTATATAGCAGCTCTGCTGTGGGTGATCCTCTTGCAACTTCCTGTTGGGAAGGAGAATACCCCACAAGTAATGGATGATCCGTGGACTGGATACACTTAACAAGAGAAATAAAGGTATATTCCACACATTTTTTTTAAAAAAAACTCATGAATGAAGGTCACCTTTATTTTTAGTGCTGGTAAATTTGAGCGTTTTTGAAATGCTGGGATTTTCCATCACTTTAACCCCTTAATGACCGCAGCACTTTTCCATTTTCTGTCCGTTTGGGACCAAGGCTATTTTTACATTTCTGCTGTGTTTGTGTTTAGCTGTAATTTTCCTCTTACTCATTTACTGTACCCACACATATTATATACCGTTTTTCTCGCCATTAAGTGGACTTTCTAAAGATACCATTATTTTCATCATATCCTATAATTTACTATAAAAAAAATTATATAATATGAGGAAAAAATGGAAAAAAACACACTTTTTCTAACTTTGACCCCCAAAATCTGTTACACATCTACAACCACCAAAAAACACCCATGCTAAATAGTTTCTAAATTTTGTCCTGAGTTTAGAAATACCCAATGTTTACATGTTCTTTGCAAGTTATAGGGCCATAAATACAAGTAGCACTTTGCTATTTCCAAACCCCTTTTTTTCAAAATTAGCGCTAGTTACATTGGAACACTGATATCTTTCAGGAATCCCTGAATATCCCTTAACATCCTATACTATAAAAGGCCAAGTGTGTTTGTCCGAAGCTGTCATGCGCAGTAGAGACAGCACGCGGACAAACACACTGGCCTAAGTCCCTACCTGTTCTGCCGACTGCGCCGAGCAAAAGTGGGCGTGGTCGATCGTGAAGGGGGCGGGGCCTAACGCGAAGGCCCGCGAAGGGGGCGGAGCCTAGCGTGAAGGCCCGTGAAGAGAGCTCAAACAGCTCAAGAGAGGGTGGAGGGATGTGGGGAGATGTGGGAGATGTGGAGTGAGGGGGGAGATGTGGAGTGAGGGGGGAGATGTGGGGGAGATGTGGAGAGAGGGGGGAGATGTGGGGAGAGGGGGGAGATGTGGAGTGAGGGAGGGGGAGATGTGGAGAGAGGGGGGAGATGTGGAGTGAGGGGGGAGATGTGGGGAGGGGGGGGAGATGTGGGGAGAGGGGGGAGATGTGGAGAGAGGGGGGGGAGATGTGGGGAGAGAGAGAGGGGGGAGAGAGAGGGGAAAGAGAGAGGGGGGAGAGGGAGAGAGAGAGAGAGGAGAGAGAGAATGAGAAAGAGAGGGGGAGAGAGAGAGATGGGGGAGAGAGGGAGAGAGAGAGAGGGGAGAGAGAGAGGAGAGACACAGAGAGAGGGGAGAGAGAGAGAGGGGGGAGAGAGAGAGAGGGGAGAGAGAGAGAGAGGGGGGAGAGAGAGAGGAGAGACAGAGGAGGGAGAGAGAGAGGGGGGAGAAAGAGAGAGAGAAGAGAGAGAGAGAGGGGGGAGAGAGAGGGGGGGAGAGAGAGAGAGAGAGAGAGGGGGGAGAGAGAGAGGGGGGAGAGAGAGAGAGAGGGGAGAGAGAGAGGGGGGGAGAGAGAGGGGGAGAGAGAGAGATGGGTAGAGAGAGGGTGGGGAGAGAGGGGGAGAGAGAGAGAGGGGAGAGAGAGAGAGAGAGAGAGAGAGAGAGAGGTGAGAGAGAGAGGGGAGAGAGAGAGAGGGGGGGAGAGAGAGAGAGGGGGGAGAGAGAGAGAGAGGAGAGAGAGGGGGAGAGAGAGAGAGATAGAGGGGAGAGAGAAAGAGAGAGGCGAGAGAGAGAGAGGGGGGAGAGAGAGAGATAGAGGGGAGATAGAGAGAGGGGAGAGAGAGAGAGAGAGAGGGGTGAGATAGAGAGAGGCGAGAGAGAGAGAGGGGAGAGAGAGAGAAAGGGGGGGAGAGAGAGAAAGAGAGAGAGGGGGGAGAGAGAGAGGGGAGCGAGAGAGAGAGAGAGAGGGGGAGATGGAGAGAGAGAGGGGGAGAGAGCGCAAAAGAGAGGGGGGAGAGAGAGAAAGCAAAAGAGAGTGGGAGGGAGAGAACGCCAGGGGTGGGACCACTGTACTGCAAAAAATGGCCCGTGTGAACGGGCTTTAGGACTAGTGTATATATATTTTTTTAGAAGACACCCCAAAGTATTGATCTAGGCCCATTTTGGAATATTTCATGCCACCATTTCACCGCCAAATGCAATCAAATAAAGAAAATCATTCACTTTTTCACAATTTTTTTCACAAACTTTAGGTTTCTCACTGAAATTATTTACAAACAACTTGTGCAATTATGGCATAAATGGTTGTAAATTATTCTCTGGGATCCCCTTTGCTCAGAAATAGCAGACATGTATGGCTTTTGTTGTTGCTTTTTGGTAATTAGAAGGACGCTAAATGCCACTGCGCACCACACGTGTATTATGCCCAGCAGTGAAGGGGTTAATTAGGGAGCATGTAGGGAGCTTCTATGGTTAATTTTAGCTTTAGTGTAGTGTAGTAGACAACCCAAAGTATTGATCTAGGCCCATTTTGGTATATTTCATGCCACCATTTCACCGCCAGATGCGATCAAATTAAAAAAAACGTTAAATTTTTCACAATTTTAGGTTTCTCACTGAAATCATTTACAAGCAGCTTGAGCAATTATGTCACAAATGGTTGTAAATGCTTCTCTGGGATCCCCTTTGTTCAGAACTAGCAGACATATATGACTTTGGCGTTGCTTTTTGGTAATTAGAAGGCCGCTAAATGCCGCTGCGCATCACACGTGTATTATGTCTAGCAGTGAAGGGGTTAATTAGGTAGCTTGTAGGGAGCTTGCAGGGTTAATTTTAGCTTTAGTGTAGAGATCAGCCTCCCACCTGACACATCACACCCCCTGATCCTTCCCAAACAGCTCCCTTCCCTCCCCCACCCCACAATTGTCCCCGCCATCTTAAGTACTGGCAGAATGTCTGCCAGTACAAAAATAAAGGGAATCTTTTTTTTTTTTTTTTTTTTTTAAATTGTATAGAATATTTACATATGCTGCTGTTTAGGATCCCCCTTAGCCCCCAACCTCCCTGATCCCCCCTCAAGCATCTCTCTAACCATCCCCCTTTGCCTTTTTGGGGGCCATCTTGGGTACTGGCAGCTATCTGCCAGTACCCAATTTGCAGAAAAAAACAGAATTTATGTTTACCTGATAAATTACTTTCTCCAACGGTGTGTCCGGTCCACGGCGTCATCCTTACTTGTGGGATATTCTCTTCCCCAACAGGAAATGGCAAAGAGCCCAGCAAAGCTGGTCACATGATCCCTCCTAGGCTCCGCCTTCCCCAGTCATTCGACCGACGTAAAGGAGGAATATTTGCATAGGAGAAACCATATGATACCGTGGTGACTGTAGTTAAAGAAATTAAATTATCAGACCTGATTAAAAAACCAGGGCGGGCCGTGGACCGGACACACCGTTGGAGAAAGTAATTTATCAGGTAAACATAAATTCTGTTTTCTCCAACATAGGTGTGTCCGGTCCACGGCGTCATCCTTACTTGTGGGAACCAATACCAAAGCTTTAGGACACGGATGAAGGGAGGGAGCAAATCAGGTCACCTAGATGGAAGGCACCACGGCTTGCAAAACCTTTCTCCCAAAAATAGCCTCAGAAGAAGCAAAAGTATCAAACTTGTAAAATTTAGTAAAAGTGTGCAGTGAAGACCAAGTCGCTGCCTTACATATCTGATCAACAGAAGCCTCGTTCTTGAAGGCCCATGTGGAAGCCACAGCCCTAGTGGAATGAGCTGTGATTCTTTCAGGAGGCTGCCGTCCGGCAGTCTCATAAGCCAATCTGATGATGCTTTTAATCCAAAAAGAGAGAGGTGTAGAAGTTGCTTTTTGACCTCTCCTTTTACCAGAATAAACAACAAACAAGGAAGATGTTTGTCTAAAATCCTTTGTAGCATCTAAATAGAATTTTAGAGCACGAACAACATCCAAATTGTGCAACAAACGTTCCTTCTTTGAAACTGGATTCGGACACAAAGAAGGCACGACTATCTCCTGGTTAATGTTTTTGTTAGAAACAACTTTCGGAAGAAAACCAGGTTTAGTACGTAAAACCACCTTATCTGCATGGAACACCAGATAAGGAGGAGAACACTGCAGAGCAGATAATTCTGAAACTCTTCTAGCAGAAGAAATTGCAACCAAAAACAAAACTTTCCAAGATAATAACTTAATATCAACGGAATGTAAGGGTTCAAACGGAACCCCCTGAAGAACTGAAAGAACTAAATTGAGACTCCAAGGAGGAGTCAAAGGTTTGTAAACAGGCTTGATTCTAACCAGAGCCTGAACAAAGGCTTGAACATCTGGCACAGCTGCCAGCTTTTTGTGAAGTAACACAGACAAGGCAGAAATCTGTCCCTTCAAGGAACTTGCAGATAATCCTTTCTCCAAACCTTCTTGAAGAAAGGATAGAATCTTAGGAATTTTTACCTTGTCCCAAGGGAATCCTTTAGATTCACACCAACAGATATATTTTTTCCATATTTTGTGGTAAATTTTTCTAGTTACAGGCTTTCTGGCCTGAACAAGAGTATCAATGACAGAATCTGAGAACCCTCGCTTTGATAAGATCAAGCGTTCAATCTCCAAGCAGTCAGTTGGAGTGAGACCAGATTCGGATGTTCGAACGGACCTTGAACAAGAAGGTCTCGTCTCAAAGGTAGCTTCCATGGTGGAGCCGATGACATATTCACCAGGTCTGCATACCAAGTCCTGCGTGGCCACGCAGGAGCTATCAAGATCACCGATGCCCTCTCCTGATTGATCCTGGCTACCAGCCTGGGGATGAGAGGAAACGGCGGGAATACATAAGCTAGTTTGAAGGTCCAAGGTGCTACTAGTGCATCTACTAGAGTCGCCTTGGGATCCCTGGATCTGGACCCGTAGCAAGGAACCTTGAAGTTCTGACGAGAGGCCATCAGATCCATGTCTGGAATGCCCCACAATTGAGTAATTTGGGCAAAGATTTCCGGATGGAGTTCCCACTCCCCCGGATGAAATGTCTGACGACTCAGAAAATCCGCTTCCCAATTTTCCACTCCTGGGATGTGGATTGCAGACAAGTGGCAGGAGTGAGTCTCCGCCCATTGAATGATTTTGGTCACTTCTTCCATCGCCAGGGAACTCCTTGTTCCCCCCTGATGGTTGATGTACGCAACAGTCGTCATGTTGTCTGATTGAAACCGTATGAACTTGGCCTTTGCTAGCTGAGGCCAAGCCTTGAGAGCATTGAATATCGCTCTCAGTTCCAGAATATTTATCGGGAGAAGAGATTCTTCCCGAGACCAAAGACCCTGAGCTTTCAGGGGTCCCCAGACCGCGCCCCAGCCCACCAGACTGGCGTCGGTCGTGACAATGACCCACTCTGGTCTGCGGAAGCTCATCCCCTGTGACAGGTTGTCCAGGGACAGCCACCAACGGAGTGAATCTCTGGTCCTCTGATCTACTTGTATCGTCGGAGACAAGTCTGTATAGTCCCCATTCCACTGACTGAGCATGCACAGTTGTAATGGTCTTAGATGAATTCGCGCAAAAGGAACTATGTCCATTGCCGCTACCATCAAACCTATTACTTCCATGCACTGCGCTATGGAAGGAAGAGGAACAGAATGAAGTATTTGACAAGAGTTTAGAAGTTTTGATTTTCTGGCCTCTGTCAGAAAAATCCTCATTTCTAAGGAGTCTATTATTGTTCCCAAGAAGGGAACCCTTGTTGACGGAGATAGAGAACTTTTTTCTACGTTCACTTTCCACCCGTGAGATCTGAGAAAGGCCAGGACAATGTCCGTGTGAGCCTTTGCTTGAGGAAGGGACGACGCTTGAATCAGAATGTCGTCCAAGTAAGGTACTACTGCAATGCCCCTTGGTCTTAGCACCGCTAGAAGGGACCCTAGTACCTTTGTGAAAATCCTTGGAGCAGTGGCTAATCCGAACGGAAGTGCCACAAACTGGTAATGCTTGTCCAGGAATGCGAACCTTAGGAACCGATGATGTTCCTTGTGGATAGGAATATGTAGATACGCATCCTTTAAATCCACCGTGGTCATGAATTGACCTTCCTGGATGGAAGGAAGAATTGTTCGAATGGTTTCCATTTTGAACGATGGAACCTTGAGAAACTTGTTTAGGATCTTGAGATCTAAGATTGGTCTGAATGTTCCCTCTTTTTTGGGAACTACGAACAGATTGGAGTAGAACCCCATCCCTTGTTCTCCTAAAGGAACAGGATGAATCACTCCCATTTTTAACAGGTCTTCTACACAATGTAAGAATGCCTGTCTTTTTATGTGGTCTGAAGACAATTGAGACCTGTGGAACCTCCCCCTTGGGGGAAGCCCCTTGAATTCCAGAAGATAACCTTGGGAGACTATTTCTAGTGCCCAAGGATCCAGAACATCTCTTGCCCAAGCCTGAGCGAAGAGAGAGAGTCTGCCCCCCACCAGATCCGGTCCCGGATCGGGGGCCAACATCTCATGCTGTCTTGGTAGCAGTGGCAGGTTTCTTGGCCTGCTTTCCTTTGTTCCAGCCTTGCATTGGTCTCCAGGCTGGCTTGGCTTGAGAAGTATTACCCTCTTGCTTAGAGGACGTAGCACTTGGGGCTGGTCCGTTTCTGCGAAAGGGACGAAAATTAGGTTTATTTTTGGCCTTGAAAGACCTATCCTGAGGAAGGGCGTGGCCCTTGCCCCCAGTGATATCAGAGATAATCTCTTTCAAGTCAGGGCCAAACAGCGTTTTCCCCTTGAAAGGAATGTTAAGCAATTTGTTCTTGGAAGACGCATCCGCTGACCAAGATTTTAACCAAAGCGCTCTGCGCGCCACAATAGCAAAACCAGAATTTTTCGCCGCTAACCTAGCCAATTGCAAAGTGGCGTCTAGGGTGAAAGAATTAGCCAATTTGAGAGCATGAATTCTGTCCATAATCTCCTCATAAGAAGAAGAATTATTATTGAGCGCCTTTTCTAGCTCATCGAACCAGAAACACGCTGCTGTAGTGACAGGAACAATGCATGAAATTGGTTGTAGAAGGTAACCTTGCTGAACAAACATCTTTTTAAGCAAACCTTCTAATTTTTTATCCATAGGATCTTTGAAAGCACAACTATCTTCTATGGGTATAGTGGTGCGTTTGTTTAGAGTAGAAACCGCCCCCTCGACCTTGGGGACTGTCTGCCATAAGTCCTTTCTGGGGTCGACCATAGGAAACAATTTTTTAAATATGGGGGGAGGGACGAAAGGTATACCGGGTCTTTCCCATTCTTTATTTACAATGTCCGCCACCCGCTTGGGTATAGGAAAAGCTTTGGGGGGCCCCGGGACCTCTAGGAACTTGTCCATTTTACATAGTTTCTCTGGAATGACCAAATTCTCACAATCATCCAGAGTGGATAACACCTCCTTAAGCAGAGCGCGGAGATGTTCCAATTTAAATTTAAATGTAATCACATCAGGTTCAGCTTGTTGAGAAATTTTCCCTGAATCTGAAATTTCTCCCTCAGACAAAACCTCCCTGGCCCCCTCAGACTGGTGTAGGGGCCCTTCAGAACCAATATCATCAGCGTCCTCATGCTCTTCAGTATTTTCTAAAACAGAGCAGTCGCGCTTTCGCTGATAAGTGGGCATTTTGGCTAAAATGTTTTTGATAGAATTATCCATTACAGCCGTTAATTGTTGCATAGTAAGGAGTATTGGCGCGCTAGATGTACTAGGGGCCTCCTGTGTGGGCAAGACTGGTGTAGACGAAGGAGGGGATGATGCAGTACCATGCTTACTCCCCTCACTTGAGGAATCATCTTGGGCATCATTTTCTCTAAATTTTGTGTCACATAAATCACATCTATTTAAATGAGAAGGAACCTTGGCTTCCCCACATTCAGAACACAGTCTATCTGGTAGTTCAGACATGTTAAACAGGCAAAAACTTGATAACAAAGTACAAAAAACGTTTTAAAATAAACCGTTACTGTCACTTTAAATTTTAAACTGAACACACTTAATTACTGCAATTGCGAAAGAGTATGAAGGAATTGTTCAAAATTCACCAAAATTTCACCACAGTGTCTTAAAGCCTTAAAAGTATTGCACACCAAATTTGGAAGCTTTAACCCTTAAAATAACGGAACCGGAGCCGTTTTTATATTTAACCCCTTTACAGTCCCTGGTATCTGCTTTGCTGAGACCCAACCAAGCCCAAAGGGGAATACGATACCAAATGACGCCTTCAGAAAGTCTTTTCTATGTATCAGAGCTCCTCACACATGCATCTGCATGTCATGCTTCTCAAAAACAAGTGCGCAATAGAGGCGCGAAAATGAGACTCTGCCTATGATTAGGGAAAGCCCCTAGAGAATAAGGTGTCCAATACAGTGCCTGCCGGTTATTTTACATAATTCCCAAGATTAAAATAATTCCTCAAGGCTATGGAGTATAAAATATGTTTATATATAAATCGATTTAGCCCAGAAAATGTCTACAGTCTTAAAAAGCCCTTGTGAAGCCCTTTTTTTCTTTCTGTAATAAAAATGGCTTACCGGATCCCATAGGGAAAATGACAGCTTCCAGCATTACATCGTCTTGTTAGAATGTGTCATACCTCAAGCAGCAAAAGTCTGCTTACTGTTCCCCCAACTGAAGTTAATTCCTCTCAACAGTCCTGTGTGGAAACAGCCATCGATTTTAGTAACGGTTGCTAAAATCATTTTCCTCTTACAAACAGAAATCTTCATCTCTTTTCTGTTTCAGAGTAAATAGTACATACCAGCACTATTTTAAAATAACAAACTCTTGATTGAATAATAAAAACTACAGTTAAACACTAAAAAACTCTAAGCCATCTCCGTGGAGATGTTGCCTGTACAACGGCAAAGAGAATGACTGGGGAAGGCGGAGCCTAGGAGGGATCATGTGACCAGCTTTGCTGGGCTCTTTGCCATTTCCTGTTGGGGAAGAGAATATCCCACAAGTAAGGATGACGCCGTGGACCGGACACACCTATGTTGGAGAAATGATGTTTTTTTTTATTTTTCCCCAGTTTTTTTTCTGTAGTGTAGCTTCCCTCCCACATACCAACCCAACACCCCTTGATTTCGCTTTTTATTTTTATTATTTTTATGTTTTTAGAACCCTGATTAGATTAGATATTTTCTGTAGTGTAGCGGTTCCCACCCGCTCCCTCCCGTGCACGCGCCCGCCCCCTCCCCATCACGTGCACGCCCCTGGTCATCCCCGCCCACAATCCCGCCCGCCTCCACATCACTGGGCCCATCGATGGCCGCCACCCGCCTCCCACGTCGGCTCCCACCCACCCACCAACGATACCGGCCATCGATGTCCGGTGCAGAGAGGGCCACAGAGTGGCTCTCTCTGCATCGGATGGCCATACATGGTTATTGCAGGATTCCTCCATATCGAGGCATCACTGCAATAACCGGAAAGCAGCTGGAAGCGAGCAGGATCGCTTCCAGCTGCTTTCCACACCGAGGACGTGCAGGGTACGTTCTCAGGCGTTAACTGCCTTTTTTTTTGAGGACGTACCCTGCACGTCCTCGGTCATTAAGGGGTTAAAGTGGATATTACTTTAACTGAGTGTGGGGATCCTTTTTAGCCACCAGATTTCCTAAATACAATGGCACAAAATCTGGATAATATAACTGTGGAGTTAAAGGGACCTGAAACCCAAACGTTTTCTTTCATGATTCATGTAGAGCACAACATTTTAAACAACTTTCCAATTTATTTCTATAATCAAATTAGCTTCAGTCTCTTGGTATCCTTTTTGAATGACAGGGCATATGTGCAACCACTAGTCAGCAACTAGCTCCCAGTAGTAGCTATGTATGCTTTTCAACAAAGGATACCAAGTGAACAAAGCAAATTATAACATAGAAGTAATTTGGAAAGTTGTTTAAAACTGTATGCTCTATCTACATCATGAAAAAATGATGTTATGTTCTATGTCCCTGTATCAGCATTCTTATAATAGGAAGATGAGTTGATGGTTTACCATGACATTGATGATAAAGCATGGGTCAGCAACCTTGGGCCCCCAGATGTTTTGGAACTACATTTCCCATGATGCTCAGGCAGCCTAAAGAGTGTCTCAGCATCATGGGAAATGTAGTTCCAAAACATCTGGGGGCCCAAGGTTGCTGACCACTGTATAAGGATATATTTCACTCCTTACATAAACATATGTTTTACAGTAAAACAAGGAATTATACAAAGCAGATTTAAAAAAAAACAAAACTAGATGGTTATCCTGTTTTATTATAGTTTATAAAATATATTATAAAGACTCAATAACAACTCATCCCTATATATCTCTGTGATGCTTAGGCAACAGATGCTATTGTCTAGCATTTTGGAGGTTACACTTAGAATTTCACTGCCACAATGTCACCCACATCACAAAATTGATAAATTCTTGTTGCAAAATTACATTTCTATTGTGGGAATCTTTTAAAAAAAATATTATTTTAAAGATATTGTTTAGGTAAGATATTGTTTAGTAGTAATTTCAGCACTACAATATATTTGCTTACATTATGAATTACATATTGAATTTTTTTATTATTTTATTAATTTTGTTCAAAATATGATTGCGTTTAAATAAAGTTTCAAGGTACATGTTTAATACCAGAAATTACGACTGCATATCTGTGCTTACATGCACATTAAATAAGCCCAGAAACTGCAGAAATCATAGTGTCCGCATTGTTTTATTTGGATGTATTTTAAGATGATATAAACAAGACAATTTTAAAATAATTAATTGAATGTGAATTTACCTGCTTCAGCTAATATCGGAAGTTGTGTAAGCTTCATAATAATGGGGGATCCAATCTGGACTCGACTAGCTAAATGCCTGAAACAAACCAACGTAGCAGACAAAAAATTGCTTTATTATTATTCATTTAGACTGGTGGAAGAAGCATTATTTTTTCAGACAGTTTTCCAAATCAGTATTACACAACTTTTCATGTCCAGAGGTAGGGTTGCACCGATACCATTTTTTTAAGACCGAGTACAAATACCGATACTTTTTTTCAAATACTCACCGATACCAATTACCGATACTTTTTTTATGTCATGACAGTTTACCTAGCACATTACAGAGTAATGATTTAAGATCACTTCTTTATAATTATGAACTGTATCTCAAAAGACATTTTGAAATAATAAAACAGTTTTAAGTGCTTGTTATCACAAAGTTTACAGAACAGGTTTATAAATAAAAATATTACAATAACATGTTAATAACAACAACAATAAATAACAGCTGAAGCAGCTAGGGCTGGAAAGCTACAATTTAAAGGAGGGGATTACTGGATGCAATTGGGTTGTAGGGTGCCTATATAACTCATCAATCTAACATTTGTACTTAATACAAAGTAATATAATTTAATTATGAAAATAATATTGAGGAAGGGGTATCCCAGTAATCCCCTTTGTGAAAAATGGGGCATTTGCATTCTACTGACTCAACAGAAAATAGGGCTGGTCTTCATATTTTTCCAGGGCTGCTTTTTATTCCCAGTCCAGCCCTGGCTAAGGTTGTTCCTCAGAGTACAGTATGTTTTGAGCATAACTGTGCAAGAGGAGAACTAGTAGTATAACAGGCAATCTAGCAATTAGAATATTTTTTCAAAAGTTAGTGGAAAGTTCTTATTAAGGAACAGAAGCATCTCTGCATGTTCAGCTATAAGTCTGCTTCTGCTAACAACAAGGACGTTTGATGCTAAGCTGAACAGTCTTTCACTTTTCACACTACTGCATGGGTTAGAAAGATATTTTTGGGCCATTAAATCTCAGTTTATTAACTGCCCACTACTTCAGGGGTTTGTCTGAATGGCTGCTCTGATGTACAATAATACAAATAATAGCAATTTGTATTGGCAGAACAATTTTAGTTAAGTCTCCACTCCAGCTTAAAATGAAATGGGAACATGCAGTTTGAAAAATGCCACAAGATGGCGTATGGGTAGGAATTGGAGGTATCGGTTTAAGTATCGGTGCATTTGCACGAGTACAAGTACTCATGCAAATACTTGGTATCGGTACAACCCTATCCAGAGGTATATAATTTATATTTATAGTTTATATGTCATAGATATGAGATATTAACTTACTTGTATCAAACACCATGGATGAGATTGACTAAATTGAGAAAGGAGAGATGCAAGGTCCTAATGCAAGCTTAGATAAATGTGGCTTTGTTTTTTAAAAAATGTTATCTGTACAATTTTTAACAACTGAAGTTTATTATATAGACTTGTAGACAAAATGTTTGAGGTGTCTATAATTTTGCAAGTCTTATGCTATCAGTGCAGTCTCCCCTTTGGACCTACAAGATCAATAATGCTAAATTTCTCTGTGATCATACACTCATTTGTAGTTAGGCTCAGATACATTCTGCTGAGTCTGTTTGGTCACACAATGACTTTTGCATGGCTGAGACAGTTGTACTGAGATACGAGGGGTAACTTGGAACCATATTGGTCATTAGTAGTAATCACACAGCATGTTTATTGCTAGGAGACTCTGGCAAATGTGCCCCTACAACAGGGCTGCCCACACTTTTTTGTGTTGGGATCTACTTTTTAAATGACCAGCTCAAAGAGATCTACCCACAAAAAATGGGCCAGCTCCTAAGCTTTGATTCCTGCTTTTCAAATAAAGATACCAAGAGAATGAAGAAAATTTGATAATAGGAGTAAATTAGAAGAAATAAAAATGTGTGTTTCATATCCCTTTAAGGTTGCATGATTTAGCAACACATGAATGTGCAAAAGCATAAAGATACAACAGAATAATCCTGATGACAAAAGTAGCACTGACTTTAATTCGGGTTAACAGCAGCAGCCCCTTGTGCCATGTTACAAAACACTGCATTCAAATTACTGCCACTGACCCCCTTTACTTTGCACCGCAGGCTTGGCCTGATATGACCCAGTGAGGCTTACACAAATAAATTTCAATAGCGCGCCATGCAGACCATTACTTACGGGGTCAACACGTTCATTTGCTAGACATCAAACAGACTTGTTCCTTTAGCATAGCACAGCAGCCTCCGCCTTTACTGTTTCTATCTATTGAAGCTTACCCTCTTAACTATACTATTCCGCCACATCCATTGGTAGAGTACGCACTCAACCATGCTTTTGATAGGAAAATTGTGATGTTGTTCAAAAATCATCTACATTGATTGGTTGAAATTGATGTCCCTCAAGATCCAATCCAGCAGCACTTTTCGTGTCCGATCATCAGATGTTTAATGACCTGCCCCTTCAGACACTGCGGTAGATAAACCGGTATCCCTAGCAACCATACTCTACTCATGCCTCAGTGTTGAGATCGCATAACTTGACCACGTAATTTTGATCACATCGGCCGCAATCTACCAGCAGCGCCTTCGGGATCTACTGGTAGATCCCAATCTACCTAACGGGCACCCCTGCCCTACAAAGTAGGAAAACCGCTACAGAAGAACTAGGTTTTGATGAGTTGTTAAATTGTGTGGATTGTACTAGACTGTGAAGGCCAGTGTAGCTACATACTTTGAGACATGTTTAAAGGTTACCTGTACAATTTCAATTAGACGTGTGGTAACTAAGGAAAGTTCAGTCTATATGGCTGGCCTAGGGGTAAGCAACATTGGCTCTCCAGATGTTTTAGAACTACTATACAAAACAAATCAAAGGGTTTATGGATAACTCTCATAACTGCCTACAGTAAGGGGCCTCTGTTTATGTATATGTATGTAGCATTGATCTGTGGGATCTGGAGAATATGCTCATTCATGAGATGAATAAAGGATATGGTATCCAGTACACTAAATTTGTAGCATTGATTATACATTTATATCGTTATGCTCTTTCCTAGTCCACCTAAATAAGAGCAGAGGAGGTTCTGAGTAACGCTGGAACCTGCTTACACATAAAAGCAAGCGTCATGATGACGCTTCTACCTGCAAGAATCTCCAAGCCACGAGTGGGAGGAGTGAACCGCGCATTAGAACGCATTGGTTTTGGCAGTTATCGTAAGTGGGTTTCCCCCACTGTCCCCTTTTGGGCTTGGTTTGAAGTGCACAGAGCGGTGGTACTTACAGAAGACCTTAGATTTCCAGGTAGAGACTGGATGAGTCTAGGGTACATCTAGACTGTGGTCTCCCCGTGCAACACACTGTGCCAATCATTCCTCTGAAGCTCTGGTCTGTATTGTGCCTTATTCTATTTTGCCATTTGTGGGATTTACAACTGCTGTGACTAGTCGGCCCTGCTATGCATGCCACATTACTTTCCATACTGTGTGGACAAATAGTCAGAGGGCCACTCAAGTTTTTTTTTTAGGAGTTTTTAACTGTTATGTAATATTTTGTATTAATTAAACTTTGGTGCTTTTTGTTTTCCTTCATAAGATGGTGAGAGCCCAGGAGTCATTACATGGGATCCAATACCCAAGCTGTGAAGTCTATGAGACCACCAAGAAATAGGGAAGGGAAAACAGTTAATTCAGGGAGAGATACTAAACAGACACTGCGGCCCGCATAACTTTCCTACCAAAAGCAGCCTAAGAAGAGACAAACATGTCCAAATGGTAGCATTAGTCAAATGTATATAAAGATGACCAAGTAGCTGCCTTGCAAATCTGTTCAAAGGAAGTTTAATTTCTAAAAGCCCAAGAGGTAGTGAATGCCCTGATAGAATGAGCAGTAATTCATTCAGGGGGAGACTTCCCCGCTACATGGTATGCCATGTGAATCAAAGCTTTAAGCCACAATTTTTTTCTTTCAGAAGAAAAAAACCTTATGAAGGAAAGAGTAGTTTGCTTTTTGCTTTATACAGATGGAAAAAAATCAGGAAACAAGAAGGTAGATCAGAAAGGAACTAGCTAAGAGAAAAAAAACATTTTAACACAACCCTCAAAACCAAGTTATGGTTCCACAAAGGGGAAGCCAGCCTGATAACCAGTCTTATCCTGACCAAAGCTTAAATGCCAGGAACTCTTGAAAACTTCTTGTGTTACAAGGCTGAAAGGACAAACATTTGGTCATTAAGAGATCTGGCTGATAAACCCTTATCCAGAGTTCCAGACCATCCTGCAAAAATTTAAGAATTTGAGATATTCTAAGAGTTTGAACCGTACTTCTTAGACTCAAATCAGAAAAACTTTCCAAAGTTTCTGATAAATACGTCTTTTAAACAGGCTTTCTGGCCTAAATTAAAGTGTCTAACACTTGATCTAAAAAACTTCTCTGAAACAAAAACAGGGGTTCAATCAACATGCTGTCAAAATGAGAGATTTGATGTTTTGATGGAAAAAGGGACCTTGAGAGAAAAGGTCCTACCTGAGAGGAAGAGGCCAAGGCTTGCTGGAGGACATTTGTATAAGATCTGCGTACCAAGCCCTGCAACCCCAGGCCAGAACAATTAGAATCACTGAGGCCCTTTCTGTTTATTCTATTATTTTGGATTGTAAAACAAAAGGAGGAAAACGTAAATCAGATTGAATGGCCAGGGAACCACTAGTTTATCTATTAGAGTTGCTTGTGGATCTCTATATCTCGCACAATACTGTGGTAGTTTGTAATTCAATCAGGAGGCCATAAGGTCTATGTCTGGCCTGCCCCTATAATTCACAAGCTGTTGAATACCTTCTGATTCAAGGACCATTCACTAGGGTAAAGGTACTGACGACTAAGGAAGTCTGCTTCCAAATTGTTCACATCCGGAAAGTGAATTGCAGAACTACCTCTTCCGGCACTTTGTTTACTGACTTAGTGATCAATGTTAATGACTGCGGTGTCAATGTCTGACTTAAATCTAAGAAAAGACTGTTTTTGTAACAGGGGCCAACTCTGGAGAGCTCTGAAGATTGCAAAAGTTTCAAGATGTTGAATTGTAACCTTCCAGCTTTTTCCAGGAGCCCCAAACTGTGCCCCAACCCAGCAGGGTGGCGTGCATGGTAATTACTACCTAATTCAGAAGGAAAAAAATGAGCTCCCTAAATCAATGATTGGTGAATATGTCACTAAGTTAGAGAATGTCTCAGATGAGCCTAATCATGCAAATGGTTGTTATTGTTCTTTGAATGCAGGCATGACAGCTATCAGTTGTGACATTGCAAAATTAATGAATGTTTTATTTAAGGAGGCAGGCACATAGAACTATTCAGGGGGTAAACCTGGTGAATAACATATCCCTTAGTACTCTGCTACAAATGTAATGCTGCATGACCCTGTCTAGCAATGGACATATAGGTTACAAATTGGAGTAGGGGAACACACCAACACTTCTTTACATAGCAAACACATGTGAGAAAGGGTTAAATAGTCAGTAGACTGCCCTTCTAAGGGATCAGCGATATGTCCTAAGATTTTACCTTCAACAGTAAGTAGACAAGTATCTAAAATTAGATAGCAGCACAGAAATATGGTATAAGAGGAACAGAAAGGGTCAACAGATGATAGAGAAAGACAAAAATTACTACTCTGTCTTAGTTTATACTAAGAGGTATACTGCAAAGTAAGACAAACATAAAAGATTTAACCTTACCCGTCATTCAAGAAGTAACACTGCCATGCGGTGAGAATGTCTTCAGACTGAATTGTTCTTTCTATGCCATAAACTTCTGTAACTTCTTTTCCAATAACTTGCGTACACATTCCCAGCTCTCTCTAGTATACACAGATCAGGGGATGGATGCATATTAAGGAAAGACAAATCTTGAATAGCTACAGGTTTTTTTTTTTTGGCTTTATAAATTCAGTACAGTTGTTTAATTTGAATCACCTAAACCTCATGGGTCCAAGCTACCATGCTGGAATCTATTTGTGAAGAAAATAATGCTGCCAAAAACGACTGTAATATTAGTACAGGGCAATAAAACTATGTGCATAAGTAATAAAGAGGCTCAAAATAAATGGGTGCTTTATCAGTGTGTTTATTAACAGCATTATTCAATACATTCTTAACTGGTAACCATAAGCTACAGATGAACTGAACTAAAAACAGTTTTAGCTGTTTCTTTTTATTGTAAAGTGGGTCACAGTTACCTCAAGCATTACAATCAGAGCACAGAATCATAAAGGCATCTTGATAAATTTGCTGGTGTTAAAGGGACAGTCAAGTCAAACTCAAACTTTCATGATTCAGATAGGGCATGCAATTTTAAACAACTTTCCCATTTACTTTAAACATCAAATTTGCTTTGTTCCTCTTTGTATTCTTTGTTGAAAGATAAACCTAGGTATGCTCATATGCAAATTTTTAAACCCTTTAAGGCCGCCTCTTATCTTAGTGCAGTTTGACAGTTTTTTACAGCACTAGTTCATGTGTGTCATATAGATAAAATTGTGCTCACTCCCGTGGAGTTATAAATTATTTATGAGTCAGCACTGATTGGCTAAAATGCAAGTTTGCCAAAAGAACTGAGATAAGGGGGCAGTCTACAGAGGCTTAGATACAAGATAATCACATAGGTAAAATGTGTATTAATATAACAGTGTTGCTTATTTAAAACTGGGGAATGTGTAAAAAAAATTATCTATCTTTTTAAACAATAAAATCCCTTTAAGAAGAGCTGCTTCTTCAGATGGTACATTAAATAAAAAGCCGTCTCATTTAATTACACCACTTTGATAAAAAATTAAACTACAACATAGCATAGAAACTGTTTTTTCCCCACATATATTTCTCATTTTTTAAAGCTTTGTGGCTGATGTCAGGCTTTACAGGTAGCTAAAGCTTAGTGGCATCATGAAATTATAGCAACAGAATAAGATGCTGTTGCAAACAGTATTTATGACACCCAAAGAACGATATTGCTGCAGTTATGTGCTTGCTGACACTGTCTGACTGCAGGTCACTTAACTGACACTATGATTCTTACTGCCTTGAAGTCGAGATTGTTTCATTACCAGGTTGCAAGTGTTCACCGGTCCTCTTGCAAATAATTATAACATGATGAAGATTTTGCCACATTTTTAAGCCAAATATTGCTTTATTCTTATTTTAAAGAACATTTAAAATAACACAGATAGTAACTGTATCTTTTCTGTTTGTTTATACAGGCTTACCTCGTTTTACTGCGCTTTTTTAAAAATTGAAGGTTTGGGGCAACCCAGAGTCGAGCAAATCTATCGACAACATTTTTCGAACATATATACACATATAAGCACATTTTATATAATATAAACGTATAATTAATGAAAAAATTAAATAAAATGTATGCTTACATGATAAATTATTTTCTTTCGGAATGATGATGGTCCACAGTCCTTCATAAAATATGGGATATAATTCCCACCACTAGGAGGTCAAGAACCCATACAAGAGCTTTAAAACCCTCCCATCTCTCTCTAAGTTTTACGTATAGCAGAGAAGAGAATATGAAAGAAAGGTAGGAAAGGCAAAGCATGGTCTATAGAGGTGTCATTAAAACTGTCACCCAAAAATTGAAACAGGCGGGGCCTGTGGACCATCATTCTGAAAGAAAAAAATTAATCAGGAAAGCATACATTTTATTTTCTTTCTTAAAATGATGATGGTCCATAGCCCTCCATAACATATGGGATTAATCCCAAAGCCAATGGTCTATGTTACGGAAAGGGTGGGAAAAAATGTCTGGCAGTTCTTATTTAGCTGACTCTGCGGCCTGAAGGACTTTCCTGCAAAAAGCTGCTTGCGAAAAAACTCTGAAAAGAAAGTATGCTGATAAGGAATGTTGCAGCTTTGCAAATCTGCTTCAAAGATGCATTATCTTTCAAAAACCTACAATGTTGCAATAGGTCTTGAAGAAAATCAGATTATGTAATTTCCGCTACCTAGAGTTAGCAGGATCTGATGAAGGAACAACCATCCCTTGATTGGTATTTTCCTTAGGAAGAAAATCATATTTAGTACAAAGTATAGCCTTCACCTTGTGAATAGTGAGAAATGTATAATCACAAGACAAGGCTAACGATTTAGAAACTCTTTATGCTAAAGAGATTGCTAATAGAGTACTTTCCCAGATAATAGTCAATATCAATGGAATGCAATGGTGCAAGAGAAGAACCTTGTAATATAGAGAAAAGTAAGTTCAGATTCCAGGATGGAGAAATAGGTTCCATCAGTAGCCTAATTCTAATTAAAGTTAGAAAGAATGTCCCTAAAACCCCTAGGGAAAAAAGGGGGGGGGGGATTTATGTGGATTATCTCCACTAACCAACCCAATATAGACCTTGGGTATAAGGGTAGGCAGTGCCTTATGCTCGTGTGTAACACGTTTATTAAGAAAAAAAAGGGACAGAAAAAGGGGGCATAATATGGCACACTCATGGGAAGATAATCATAGCAGTAGGTAGATGTGTGGAGTGTAGTGATTTAAAACTTAACTTTTATATAAATATGGTGTAAAAGGAAAGTGGAATATTCCACTACTAAAATTTAAACAAAATAAAACTGTGTCAAGGTAAAAATTGACACACAAACTACTCACAGAACTCGGTGCAGTGATCAATCTGTACTGATTACAAATCCCCCTAGCCAAGCATATCATTCCAGGGGGTCTAAGAGTAAGACTCTTCCCATCCTTTAGCTTCCACATTGACAGTTATAGAGACAAATGGGAACAAGCTTTAATTACATGCTCTGAAGTACTTGTTGCCATACTGTCTGATTATGAGACAGAGATCGTGGAGGAATTAGGAAAAGAAATCTCTGAAATGACAACCAAACTTTCAAAATTTGAAACCTTAGATAATTTTAAACCGCTAATAAAAGCTTAAGGGAAGAAATGGATACTAAGGAAAGAGATATTATTAAAACTAAATGTGAGAAGCTAAGTAGAGACATAAAAGACTTCGAGAAAGGCCGGATTTTTACATGGGACGAACAAAACCCCAGACGTAGAAGAAATTACCTACCCTCTAAGAATGATAGAGATGACGTATCCACATCAGAATACGAATACTCAGCTGCTGAGGATGGAGAGGAAGGGTCATCTAATAGAACATTACTAGTCCCAAATGCCAATGAAAGATCAGCTATACTCTCTAGGACAGAGTCAAAAAACGAGGCAGGTACCAAACCAAAAACAAAAGAAAAAGGAGGGGAGGGAAGGTCAGATTGCAACCTAAGGAACAGGTCGAGGTGGGGGTATGGGAATGACAGGAACAAGGAAGGCTGGTCAACGGGACAGAGGTGGTAAATACCACAAACCTACAAATTATTAATCTATCAAACAAAAAGCTATCCCCTGATCATCTTAGTGTACTGAGAAAAGGTCTCTCTTTCTCACCAACCAACAATATAGACTACTTTGAAATTATCAAGAATGTACATCTTTTCACTAGGAAAATTGCCTTAAATAAAATGTATGTGAAACATGAGGATATTAATCTTGATGCACAGGCAATTATGGACCTTGTATCCCTGTTAGAGGAGAACAAGAATACAAATATTGATACCAACGACTGGCAAAAGAAACTAGTGAAAAAAATCAATGTATATGTCCCAAGTATCTCAATTTCCAAAGATTGATACTTATCAGAAAGTAGTAAGCAGAGACATTCTCAAGCTCCGAGACCGCAAAATTAATAACATAAGTGAACAAGAATCAAAAGCACTAAGAGATATACAAAAGTGGGAAGATGTGGCGGTCAAAGCCTCCGATAAAGGAGGAAATTTAGTCATCTGGCCCACAGACATGTATCTAATTGAAGCCATGAAACAATTAGGGGATAAGAATTGCTACAAACCCCTATGGGGCAACCTCACCCAAGACTTTTTAGCAAGTTATAACACTTTAATTGAGGGAGCTAAAAAGGATAAACTACTTAATACTCAAGAGTATAAATTACTCAGTGTTATGAACCCTTAAGTAGCAACATTCTATTTACTACCTAAAGTGAATAAAAATATAAAATTACCACCAGGCAGACCGATTGTCTCTGGGATTGGGAGCCTATGCGAAGAGGCATCCAGATACATTGATCTTAGACTACGAGACACAGTACTCTCACTACCCTCCTATACTAGAGACACCATATTCTCAATAAAATTGAAGGCATGGTTCTTGACTGTGATACTTTGCTTGCTACATGTGATGTTGAATCACTCTACACCTTCATAGAGCATAAATGGGGGTGTCATGCAGTCCGATATTTCTTGGAAATGGAGACATCTGTTAACAGGCCTAAAAATGAGTCTATATTTAAATTATTACAGTTTATTTTAAGCCATAACTATTTTGTCTTCAATGACAAATTCTTTCTCCAAACACGCAGCACAGCCATGGGCACAGCATGTGCCCCCACATACGCCAACATATACCTCGGTTGGTGGGAGCGCGAATATGTGTTCGGAGAAAAGATGGAACAGTACACAGATAACGTCCTATTATGGCTTAGATATATCAACAATATATTCATACTATGGAGAGGTGAAGAATCGCTTTTCAAACAATTCATAAACTAATTGAAGTGTAATGATCTTAATCTTAGACAGATGTATGAGATCAGCCATACAAAAGTGATCTTCCTGGATTTAACAATCTCCAGAGATCTGTTTGGGCAAATTCAATCTAGCCTATATAGAAAAGAGACAGCCACAAATTCAATACTGTCCTTCGAGAGTGCACACCACCCATCAACAAAGAGAGCCATCCCTTATGGAGAATTTCTAAGGATACGTTGAAACTGCTCAAATATCGAGTCATTCAAAAGTGAATCACAAGAATTGAAAACGAGATTAAAAAACAGGGGCTATCCTAACAGCATTCTCAAAAAGGCCTACCATAGGGCACTCCACATGGACAGGAATGACTTAATATTCCCTAAACAAAAGCAAGCTAAGGATACGAGGGTTATATTTATATGTACTTACAATGTAGCCCACAAGGAAATTAGCACAATACTGAACAAACACGCCCACATACTACAAACTGATGAAGACCTGGCAAAGATTGTGGGCCAAAAGGTAGCGATTAGTTGGAGGAGAGCTCCGACCATCAGGGATAAAATTATGAGGAGTCACTTTATAAAGAAAACAAATCACAGAAAAGATGGCCTAACAGGCACATATCCATGTGGCACTTGTAAATTTTGTATTTACATGACAAATGTCAAGGAGATATCCATTTTTCCTGAGGGAACGAAGAAAATCAATGGATTTTTTAACTGCAGAACCAGTAATATAATCTATTGCTTAGAATGTAGCTGCAAGAAAAAGTACATTGGAATGTCCACCAGAGAATTTAGGAAGAGACTAGGCGAACATTTGGGGAACATAAGGAATGCCAAAAACGACCTGGAAAAAGGCAAAAAATTAACGTCAGTTGTGAAACACTTCCTTGACCATCATAACAGTAACAACATGGCAACATGGAAAACATTTTACTCAAAGCAGAATCCAGATTGATCTTCTGGCTACAGAGTATGGCCCCCCAAGGACTGAATGAAATTATCACATATAGTGCATTCCTCCAGTAATTAGTATAAAATGAGGGGGTACATATTAATCTATTTGCTCTCTTTATTCTGATATGATCCTATAATAGTGATACATAATGACTCAGTTTTATCCTGTAAAGGGTTGCAATAAAATTACTTTCTCCAGCTAGTACAAGATGAGGTTAAGATCCGGAATTATTTACACACTATACTATTATAGAAATTATATGATTGATTTTAATATGGACAGTCACCCCTTTACTTGTTTCTGACATTCTATATAACTAAAGCAGAGGATGACACTATTTAGATGTCACTATCTAGGAGCATGTATATTGATCTGTAAACCATACCCTTCAATAGTCTTACTACTGCTTAGATAGGAGTGAATGATCAAGTAGTATTAATAACCACTGCATAACTCACATCGCTTTCAGTGACACAGCGTCAGTGTGGACTATATACTCATCCTCAAAACCATGCATGACTATTAAGGGTATTTTCGATCCACTGATCATCATTGTTATACTTTGGTTTTTATTCTTACATATTTGGTGTGGACTGACCTTTATCGTAACATATCTTGTTTCTATTTGTGTAGTCAAAAGGGTGTTATTTTGGAGTAAGAGCGGTTTTTCACTGATATAACTAGTATGCCCAATGCAAACATGATATCTGTACTGAGTATTTGATTAACTCACTTCGATCTGACACTTGCTTGTCTCTATCCTTTTGACAGCACTCATAGGTATACGCTGTAAGTATGGAAAGCCAATCCATTGGACTATGGGGATACACACCCCCCGCCCCTCTTTTTCTAACTGGCTGATATAACAATGACGATAATCTGTCACCCAGAAAGACACTATAAACTGTTATAACAATGCCGATTGGCTGGCGTGAACAAGCTCAAATGTAAACGGCCACAGGATTGGCCAATGATCCTTTTAAATACCTTGTGTGGCGGTAGATCCGGGCGCCTCTGAGCAGTTGCGAAACGCGCATCAGGCGTTCGCACTGCTCCTCTCTGCCAGATCTCATCCTCTAGCTTAATTGTTGGCCTTTAAGGCATTTATTCGACTACAGACTTCGCTCATGATTGGGGTTAAGTTTTAGCTTAAAATGTTGGCCACCTTGGCAATTGTTCTGTCATAGGGTTAAGATATTTTACCTATGCGGTACTTATTACGGTACCTAATATATTTTTTAAGCTAATCAGTTCTACCTGCTAGTCTTTAAACACTGTTACCTGTTATATTTTGGATATCTGACCTACATGTTATATTAAAGGGAAAAGTAGCTGTTTAGGCTAAACCTATTACTAACAAAGTAGGGTAATTGTCAGATTATCGTGACATACACCTTATATTGCGATCTTTAGGAACCACATTATTGTGTAGGACGCACTACGTGGTATCCTTCTCTCCACAATTTAATATTATTTACCTAGCTTGATATATATAGATATTATTACTAAGTCTGTAGATCGATAGCACAAACAGTATTCTGCTAGGGGGATTTGTAATCGGTACAGATTGATCACTGCACAGAGTTCTGAGAGGAGTTTGCAACTTGAAACGGTTTTATTTTGTTTAAATTTTAGTAGTGGAATATTCCACTTTCCTTTTATACCATATTCATATAAAAGTTAAGTTTAAAATCACTCCACTCCACACATCTACATACTGCTATGATTATCTCCCCATAAGTGTGCCATATTATGCCCCCTTTCTCTGTCCTTTTCTAATTAACGCCTGAACAAAAGTCTGAACCTCAGGAAGTTTAGCCAACTTCCTATGAAAAAAGATAAAGCAGAAAATAGTGGACAAACTCTTGCCAAGGGCATCCTGGAAAAACTGAAGGATTCAAGGAATTTTAAAGGATACCAATGAAACCCTCTGAAAGAACACCACTTTAAGTTCCAGTCAGTATATTTTTAAAAAAATAATATTTGTTCATGCACATGAAACTAGCTGCTAATTGAAGTTGTTTTTTTTTTTAGTTTAAAATTTTTTATTAAATTTTTAAACAGTATTACAGAATACAAATAAGAAATACAGAAAAATACTCTGAATATATGGGTTACAGGCATTTTACTAAATATAATTAGTATGATAATATGACTATACCTTAGGAAGAAATGAGTCAGTGAAGAGATGTAACGGGGGGGAGGGGGTCAGGTATTTGAGCTGATTTGCTTTATACATGTATTACGGGCTATCCTATTTTCTGTTCCCATATAAATATGATGTCTAAGATAAAGTCTGATTTACCCTAAAAGCTATAGCGGAGTTTTTCCAAGGAGAGAACATGGTCTACTTCCGGCAGTCACATTTGTGGAGTAGGTATTGTTTTTTCCCCAAAAAACTGGGTATTAGTAGTTTGGCACAGTTCATTATACATTGGAACAGTTTTCTGCAGTATAGACATGAGATCTTTGGGACGTTGTTGATCTAATTGAAGTTGTTTTATCCACAAGTTAGTGAGTGGTGTCAGCCCTTTTATTTTGATACCTGTTCTTTTCTCTTTTTTTTTTTTTTATTATACTAATTTTCTAGGTAACATTGCTATGTGATCTACTATATTGCGGGGTCTATAAATATACCTGCTAACAGTATGTCAAACAGCATATAAACTTGGGTAACATCTTAAGTACTGCATTTAGGGTTTGATGGCTGCAGCCAGGGCAGTGGACCCTCTTTCCTTTGTTGATGTCACCCCAATTTACTGCAATTTCATCTTGCTCCGCTCCTTATTTACCTACTCAATTCCTTCTTTAGTACCCCATGAGCTGTTGTAGGGTCACACAATTTTTATGTTCCCCAGCCTCTTTTAAACAATAAAATTATACAAACCTTTTTGAGCATTAGTGGCAGCCAATCACACACACACACATATATATATATATATATATATATATATCTCTATATCATATCCTACACACCGATCTAAGATAACTACGTATACATATGTCCCAAGTGGCTGTAGCCCCGCTCCCGGTTTGCATTCTGCATATAAGTACCCTGAATTTTTTTCAGTTCACATGTGGTCCCACTAGCATGATATTATAATGTATTCTTCCTAGCTTACTATTCTAATGCATTCTTTGCTACTTTCATTTTAAGGAGTGCTATATATAAGAATATTTTTTACATACTATGGTTTAGCTCAATTGTTCCTTTAATATTATATTTCCCTCTAAAATATTTATATAAAATGTTAGGCCCAAGAGCGGCCTTGAATGTTTGTTGAGGGATATCCATCTCATAAAAAAAAAATAGTATCTAGACTGAGAGAAATGTCCTCTTCTATCTCTATATGTAAAATCATACTTGTTTTGTTTGTTTTATTTTTTATATTTTTGCCATATCTGTGCCATATTTTTGCCATATCTGTGTTGCTTGGGTTCATATATATTATGTACACCAGATGTAATTTGTTCTCATTTGTTTTCACTTGCTTTGTACAAACTAGTAAACCTCAATAAAAATTATATATATATATATATATATAAAAAAAAAAGAGACACACCCTCTGAACCTTAATAATGCAAACTTCCGAGAGGAGGATTGAGTCTATTATGACTCCTGTAAATGCTACCATCATAGCATGAAAGACAGAAGAGAGTATTAGCTATCTTTTAAATAACTTGCACTAGATATTAGCCAGATAAGGAGCAACTGAAATGTCCCGATTCTGATCACCGGCAAGATTGTATCCCACAGAGAGTGGCAAACTAGCTGAGTATTGCAGATATACAAACCTCAGTAAAGGAAAATAATGCTTAATATGTTTAGGAATATGTGTCCAGGACAGGACTGCAAATCCCTTTGGATAATAAACAGTTACTAGGATTAAGTATGCCTATATCCTTCACTCCTTTTGTAAATGTTGCAGCTCTTAAAGATCACAGACAACATTTAGATAGAACCGCTGGTCAATCAGGGGGACTCTGCTTCAAAGATAACAAAACACTTGATCTCTTTTTCAGTCCGGATATCCATTCTATTTTCAGGGTAGAACCGGAAATGTAGAAACGTATACAAAGTTTAAAAAAATCTGTAAATGACATAAGCATCAGATGTAGTATACATGTACATACTTAAAATATCTACTCAAATATTAATAATTAATGCTCAGTGTCTGCATGATAAATGTATTTGCATACATATAAATCACTCAAACAATGGAATAAAAGAGATACCAATGGATCTTATCTCTAAAGGATCTCTACAAATAGTAAAAATATTTATCACCATTGTACGAATGCATCAGTATCTGATGAAAGAACCTTTGTGCATATAAATTACATATAGCATAGCTATAAAGATATACCATTAGATATTATCTCTAAAAGATCTCTACATATAGCGAAAATATTCATGATCAAAGTTCAGTATCTGCATGAAAGAACTTTTGTGCATATAAAGTACACATAACATAGCTATAAAAGAGATACCAATAGATGTAATCTCTAAAGGATTTCCACTGTTGTATTAAAATACAGATAAATCATGCAAACTGCAATAGGAAATAAACATGCAGAGTGCAATAAATCAAAGGTATATACCTAGAGGGGTATATACTATAGAATTGTGCACACTAATAGCATACGACATGTAATGTCTTGCATCCACAGAGACAGGAGTTCTGCCTATTTAAAAATTATTATTTAACAGAATAGTGTACAGAATCTGCATGATGCAACAGTATATAAAATGCACAAGTAGTAAGAAGTGAATACAGCGCCAACAAGAGGCCAAGGGATAAATATACTCACAGAGAGATAAAAGAAGATTATTTAATGAACCATGTTAAAAAGCATCAGTAATAAAAGACTATATATAAAAAATGTAAAAAGCACATATAAATAAAATTACAAATACAGGAATATCTTACAGAAGCGGCTCAAAGGGCCAAAGCTGATAATTACAATAAAAACAGAGGTAATAACAGGTGATCAGTGTGAGTGGTACACCAGAATAAGAGTGTATACTAATAAAACAGAATTAGCCTAAGTACAACTGTAGCAAGTGCATCAAGCAAAAAACTACTAAACAATAATACAAACAATAGTGTTCAAAATTAGTGTTACAAAAATAGAAAAATGCACTGCAGTGCAAAAAAAGGGGGGTAGCAAAATAATTGTATAGATACAATCAAATAGTGAGTGAGTGCAAATGGATATAAAAATGCTAGCTACTTAATCCAGTGAGGTTAAGATATAATTAAATAAAATACACAATATGCAATAACATAAAAAATAAAATACACAATATGCAATAACATAAAAAATAAAATATAATCCAAAAAAGTGTTCAAAAAGTTGATCAACAAATGTTAGTGAAGAACAAAAATAAGTCAATCAAAACAAAAAAATGGGTGATGAAAAGCAAGGTGAAAGTGAGGAAATTGATTCCTTCCAATGTTAGTTACTTTAACAGATCCAAATTCCTGAGTGTGGTTGCTGAAGTAGCTGATTGGATCCTAGCACCTGTCAGCTGCTCCTATGGTATCCTAAAAAGTGTCCCTGTAAAAAAAGAAATTCACAACATAGTGTATCCAATATGAGAATGAAGTAAAGATTAAAGTAATGCTTACCAATATGTCAACGCGTTTCTGTCCTCAAAAAAGGGCCTTTCTCAAGACTAGTCTTGAGAAAGGCCCTTTTTTGAGGGCAGAAACGCGTTGACATATTGGTAAGCATGACAGGTGCTAGGATCCAATCAGCTACTTCAGCAACCACACTCAGGAATTTGGATCTGTTAAAGTAACTAACATTGGAAGGAATCAATTTCCTCACTTTCACCTTGCTTTTCATCACCCATTTTTTTGTTTTGATTGACTTATTTTTGTTCTTCACTAACATTTGTTGATCAACTTTTTGAACACTTTTTTGGATTATATTTTATATTTTATGTTATTGCATATTGTGTATTTTATTTTTTATGTTATTGCATATTGTGTATTTTATTTAATTATATCTTAACCTCACTGGATTAAGTAGCTAGCATTTTTATATCCATTTGCACTCACTCACTATTTGATTGTATCTATACAATTATTTTGCTACCCCCCTTTTTTTGCACTGCAGTGCATTTTTCTATTTTTGTAACACTAATTTTGAACACTATTGTTTGTATTATTGTTTATTAGTTTTTTGCTTGATGCACTTGCTACAGTTGTACTTAGGCTAATTCTGTTTTATTAGTATACACTCTTATTCTGGTGTACCACTCACACTGATCACCTGTTATTACCTCTGTTTTTATTGTAATTATCAGCTTTGGCCCTTTGAACCGCTTCTGTAAGATATTCCTGTATTTGTAATTTTATTTATATGTGCTTTTTACATTTTTTATATATAGTCTTTTATTACTGATGCTTTTTAACATGGTTCATTAAATAATCTTCTTTTATCTCTCTGTGAGTATATTTATCCCTTGGCCTCTTGTTGGCGCTGTATTCACTTCTTCCTACTTGTGCATATTTTTTGGAGGTTGGTTAGGATCTCTGTTTGGATACAGCTTGGGGATTACCTTAGCGCTTGTACACACACCCTTTTTCAGTATATAAAATGCAGACCAAAAAAAACCCCTGCAATGATGGGAGTGCAATTCTTAATTGGCTTATAAATAAGTATTAATAGTGCAGATAGTTATAATAAATGGTAATGACACCATATGTTATTATGTTTAGTACAATATTTAATTGCACATATAATAAATTGGGTACACTGCAGATCATATAAGAATGTGTTATGGTGTACAGCTGCCTATAGTCCTTGTAAAAAAACACCTTCAGTGAGGATGTTATCAATTCTGAACCTTAGGTTATCAGCACAAGAAATATTTTGCACATTTACCTCAGACGACTGAGTTAAAACCCCAGATTTACGCTTATGCTTACTTAGTTTTGGGACATCCAATAAACAAACAGTCACTATTTTGCATATTTTATTTTTAGCTTCAGGAGTAAAAACAGCAGTTTTCCCCATGAGTGTCAAGTACAGGGAGAATTAACTCTGAACTGTAGACTGTTGTGGCTGATAAGTATGAAAAATTTAAGGTGTACAATTCTTACAGATTTGAGTGACCTGTCATACTTGAACATCTTTGTAAAATAAACATATATATTTAAATAGAGGGAAATATCAGTGGGGACAGAAATATTGTTGTTCCATGTTTGTACTTATATAACAGTTTACAATGACAACTTATATAATAAACAGTACAGAGAAAACCTGGTAGATAGCCCTCTACACTATAAAACACTCCCTCAGACACTTACACAATCTCCCAAAGTAATCAGTTTTATAGCCCCCAGAAATAATAAGATACCCATAAGTACCCCTTGGGATTGGCAGGCACTGAAAATCAGATTAAAATCTGTTTTGAAGTAGGACCCAACTGTTGTAACTGAAATCTAGTCACAGAGGCTCTGGATTGAGAGAGAAAAGCCTAGGAACACAGAGGGTGGAGCTACTGCTGGGAGTAAAGCCAGTGTCTTTGTAAAATTAAAAAACACTTTTGACTGCTTGTGAATAAAATATAATTCACTAAGCATAAAAATCCTGTCAAAATGTGTTCCCCAGCCTAACCCAGAACCTGCCCTTCTGAACCCTATCATGCACTAAGCTATTGCCGGTTCTCTTAAAAGGGCCATACACATTTTTTAAAGTGCTTAACTAATAAACCTAAAGCTGACAGAGGGTTACAAAGGGTCAGAGGCTTCCCTAATAATGTTCCCAACTGCTAGTAGAACTGTTAGGGATATGATATGGAGAAAAAATTGTGTCATGAACGGAGCAGGTTAAGTACCCTGGCTATGCTGTACCTACAAATAGCCTCTGGGCTGTGTATGTGCTGTCTAAAGTCACTTACCTAATGCAGCACCCCTCCACTGGCTTACCAGGCATGTCAATATCAATGCAGCAGTATCCAGTAGAGAGCCCATTCAGTGCAGATATTGATTACCACAGAGTATTGCAGTAGAAAATCCCTGAGTCCCTTAGTGGGAGGCTAGGGACGAGTCCCCACGATGCCTGAGGGTAGTTATGGCTGAAGTTCCGTTAGGGAAATGTTGTGCACATAACAGGGTATTCCTGTGTCCCTGTATCATTCAGCTGCTGTGTCTTTTCTTTCTTCTTTGTAAATGATACATCTCAGGGACTCTGGATTTCACATAGGATTGAGCTCCCAATTTGAGAATAGAGGTTGTTCCAGCTACTTGGATTACAACCATCTCCAACAAGGCCAAAGAAAAAACTAAGAGAGAGATTGGAGGTGGGGGGTTAAAGCTCTTGTATGGGCTCTTAACCTACTCCTAGTGGCGATAAATATATCCCATATGTTATGGAGAACTATGGACCATCATCATTTTACAAAAGAAAGAAAACGTGTTTATGGAGTACATTTTTTTATCTTTTTATGAGAAGTATATCAATTTTCTATCTTTCATATTGTTTTTACAGTGAAAGTACAAATATGATGGTTTGTGAGATTTTTCATAACAGCCATTAATGAGCTCAGTGTAAACTGTGTGCAAATTATCAATTGACTAGCCACGGCTGTAGTGCCAAAACAAAATTGCAACATAGATAACATCTGCAATGTAAATTCAACAATATTTAGCAAGGAATGCTAGTGTTAAAATAAATTATATATATATATATAAATAAGTAACAGTACCTAAAAAGTGTATTTTTAATACCACTGGTCTTTAAACATGTACATTTATTTACACCAGTACATAATATTTATTTAATATTCCTGCATGTTTTGTGTATCTTTCATATATAAATGTATATATGTGTGTATATATATATATATATATATATATATATATATATATATATACACACACACACACTGGTTATTAATACTTGTCTGTATCGAGAGAGAGAGAGAGAGAGAGAGAGAGAGAGAGAGAGAGAGAGAAAGTGCCATTTAATAGTAAGCCTTTAATAGGGATTTCATACAAGGAATAAACAACTTACGTAGGTAGAAGTAGACAAGTTTGTCTCGTCATCAAAAGTCAAAAAGACCATCTGTTGTGGAATTTTCCTTCTAGCCAGAAGTCGCATGACCAGCAAGTTAGAGGCTTCCAAGATTAACCCTGTCATCTTACTTAAGTCATGAGAAATTGTTTCCTTCTGTACTCTCTAGAGAAGGAGATTTGAAAATAAATCATAGGAAACTAATATAGCAATTCAATATATATATTTGCCAGAGGTAGAGAAGAGTGGCTAAAAAATCATATAAAAAAGTCTGAAGATAACTAATCTAATACCTTGCATGAATACTTCCCACTTGAAAATACATTTTTTTTGATAAACACAATATTTTAAATGAGTTCCCACAGACAATCTAATTTTTTAAATAAAGCTTTGGGCCTGCAACCAATTAGATGATGCATCAAATGAGTAATTTATCCTTTCACTAGCTCCACAATCAAAATCTTTTACTTGAAAATATCTGTAAACTTCTGCAAATGGTTTCTCAGAAAGGTAAATGTGCATTATTTTTTGTGGCAAAACATACAAAAAGATAGTGGAAGTGATGTGTTAAAATGAATATTTTACTTTGCTTCTGTGAAGGTCTTTTAGAATCCTTTTGAAACGGCTCTTGGAAAGCCTGCAATATGTCTGTTTCTAATAGTTTTTAGGATTCGGATAAAGATGGCACAGGTCCTGTATTCCTCTTGAGTTAGTTCTCCCAGATATCACTGAGGATAAGAAAAACTTCACTGGTGTATGTAAACATGAACCACGAAATAAAGGTGCAGTATACTCACTCTGATATATTTTAGAAGTCGGCTCCTCACGGTAGGATTCCTCTGGTCTATGTGTGCAGATAAACTGGAATATAAAAGATACTCCGATATTGATGTTGTAGCAAAATCCAGAAAAAAGTAGCAAATACTCACTTCCTTGGAACTCAAGGTCCAATGATTTCACAAAAAAACAGCAGCAGAATCGAAGTATATAAAAAGAACAAATATTTATTACAATATCTCTATGCGTTTCGGCGATTATATCGTCTTTTTTAAGAGCAGAAAAAGCTTTTATTTCTGCTCTTGAAAAAGAGAATATAATCGTCGAATCTGCTGCTGTTTTTTGTGAAATCCCCGGACCTTAAGTTCCAAGGAAGTGAATATTTGCTACTTTTTTCTGGATTTTGCTACAACATCAATATCGGAGTATCTTTTATATCTCTAGATCATCTGCACACATAGACCAGAGGAATCCTACCGTGAGCAGCCGACTTCTGATATATATCAGTGAGTATACTGCACCTTTATTTCGTGGTTCACGTTTACATACACCAGTGAAGTTTTTCTTATCCTAGTGATATCTGGGAGAACTAACTCAAGAGGAATACAGGACCTGTGCCATCTTTATCCGAATCCTACATATTTCAGCAGTCCTTTGGGACTTTTTTCCACCTAAAGGGGAGTACTGTTCTTACCCATTGTATACAGTATTTTGCAATAGCATCTGCAATAGTCTGTATTTGTTGTTTGTTCCAATAGTTTTTTGTGTCTAACTAGATTTTCTAATTAGTTTGTGCATTATCGCATAACATTTTTGCATATATGACCCTACATAACTGTGCAGGGGTTAAACACAAGTCCCCTCTTGGGAGCAGCAAGCCTTGCATCTCCCATTAGGTGATTGCTATGGTCAGGCAACTGTTTGGCTGACCAGCTGTGTCCTGCTCAGGAGATACAAAGCTTGCATCTCCCAAGCAGGGCTTTACCTTTGTGTTTCAATGTCTTTGTGGGTATTCCGAGCATAGTTATCGTGAATACACACAGAGAGAAGCGCACTCACAGAAACGAACAACCAGCTCAATACCATTGTTAGCCTGTTCTATGGCGATTTACCACCTGGGTGCAATTCTTTTTAGCCCAGTAATGCTTTTCACAGAGTAGAACTTTTCTGTAATATATCAGCCTGATCCCGCCTATTACAGTCAGTCCAGCACTAAAATAACAGGCAATTTCTCTCAGAACAAGGTACAAAGCAACCCCAGACGATTGTTCCGGCGTTCATTGGGCCTCGTCAGTGAGGTGTAGCCATATTCCTCTAAGCACACTGAGCAAGGAGTCTACATTTGGTTGCCCATTTTTCCTTTAGGGAGACTAAAAACACACAGAAAGAAGTGCACTCACAGGAACGAACAACCAGCTCAATAACATTGACCTAGATTACAAGTTTTGCTATATATTTTTTATTTTTCGTAATTTTAGTATTTGATTTTCTTGGCAATGTTAGATTATTTTTTTTCTTTTCGTAGTGTTAGGTTTTTTAATTTTTTTTTATTTTTTTTTCCGTAGTGTTAGATTATTTTAATCTTGTAATTTAGGTTTTTTAATTTGTAGTTTATTTTATTAAAATAGTAATGTTAGGTTAATTTATAGTTTAAAACTTAGTTGTTTTTTTTTAATTTCACAGCTAAGTTTTTATTTATTTTAAGATAGGTATATTGTAAATTTAATTAAAAGTTAGGGGGGGTGTTAGGTTTAGGGGTTAATAGTTTATTTTGGTTATATGCGATGTGGGGGGCCCCGCGGTTTAGGGGTTTATTTTAGTATAAGTGATGTGGGGGGCAGGCAGTTTAGGGGCTAATAGCTTTATTATAGTAGTAGCGATGTGGGGGGCTGGCGGTTTAGGGGTTAATAAGTTTATTTAGTTGTTAGCGATGTGGGGGTGGTGGTTTAGGGGTTAATCACTTTATTTAGTGTCGGCGATGTCGGTGGGTGGCGGTTTAGGGGTTAATCTATTTAGTGTCGGCGATGTCGGTGGGTGGCGGTTTAGGGGTTAATCACTTTATTTAGTGTCAGCGATGTTGGGGGAAGGCAGGTTAGGGGTATTTAGACTAGGGGTTAATGTTAGGGTGTTAGGTTTTAATGTAACTTTCTTTTCCCCATAGACATCAATGGGGATTGTGTTACGGCAATCGCAAGTTTTTTTCTAACACTTTCTCTCCATTGATGTCTATGGGGGGAAACGTGCACAAGCACGTCAAATCAGGCCTTAGGTTTTGTGCGGTATTGAGCTTATTGCACCGTAACGCAAAACAAAAGAAGATTTTTCAGTAACTTGTAATGGCAGCACTATGGAGAGAGCGATACCGCTATTTTTTTTGCGTTATTTACGCACCACGTTTAGCGCACAACTTGTAATCTTGCCGCTTGCGATTTATCACTTGGTGCAGCTTCTTTTTAGCCCAGTAATGCTTTTCACAGAGTAGAACTTTCCTGTAATATATCAGTCTGATCCCCCCTATTATGGCCAGTCCAGTTATCTTGAATCACTAATGCAAAACATGATATGCTATATAAATTACAACTTGTAATTTTTTTACCAGACTAGTCCGCAATGCATTTTTATTAAACTTAAAAATAAATACATTTGTATCAAACTAGTCAGCAATAAACGTCTTAAACAAAGCTATATGTTTAATCCCTGCAAAGAAGTATAGGTACTATAAAATGCTTAGATTGAAATAAAGACACTACTGTGACAGTACTTAAAAACATAATTTATGCTTACCTGATAAATTTATTTCTCTTGTGGTGTATCCAGTCCACGGATCATCCATTACTTGTGGGATATTCTCTACTATATTGCTCCTCCCCTAACTGCTATATAGCTCCTCCCCTAACTGCCATATCCAGTCATTCGACCGAAACAAGCCGAGAAAGGAGAAACCATAGGGTGCAGTGGTGACTGAAGTTTAAATTAAAATTTAGACCTGCCTTAAAAAGACAGGACGGGCCGTGGACTGGATACACCACAAGAGAAATAAATTTATCAGGTAAGCATAAATTATGTTTTCTCTTGTAAGGTGTATCCAGTCCACGGATCATGAGATCCAGTTCTGGTTTGCCCCAACGATGAACCAATTGAGCAAACACCTCCGGATGGAGTTCCCACTCCCCCGGATGAAAAGTCTGACGACTTAGAAAATCCGCCTCCCAGTTCTCTACACCTTGGATATGGATTGCTGATAGGTGGCAAGAGTGAGTCTCGGCCCAGCGAATTATCTTGGAGACTTCTAACATCGCTAGGGAACTCCTGGTTCCCCCTTGATGGTTGATGTAAGCCACAGTCGTGATGTTGTCCGACTGAAATCTGATGAACCTCAGGGTTGCTAACTGAGGCCAAGCTAGAAGAGCATTGAATATTGCTCTTAACTCCAGAATATTTATTGGGAGGAATTTCTCCTCCTGAGTCCACGATCCCTGAGCCTTCAGGGAATTCCAGACTGCCCCCCAACCTAGAAGGCTGGCATCTGTTGTTACAATTGTCCAATCTGGCCTGCGAAAGGTCATACCTTTGGTCAGATGGACCCGAGATAGCCACCAGAGAAGAGAATCTCTGGTCTCTTGATCCAGATTTAGTAGAGGGGACAAATCTGTGTAATCTCCATTCCACTGACTGAGCATGCATAGTTGCAGCGGTCTGAGATGTAGGCGCGCAAATGGCACTATGTCCATCGCCGCCACCATCAAGCTGATTACTTCCATACACTGAGCCACCGAAGGGCGCGGAATAGAATGAAGAACACGGCAAGATTTTAGAAGCTTTGATAACCTGGATTCTGTCAGGTAAATCTTAATTTTTACAGAATCTATCAGAGTCCCTAGGAAGGAGACTCTTGTGAGTGGGGATAGATAACGCTTTTCCTCGTTCACCTTCCACCCATGTGACCTGAGAAATGCCAGAACTATGTCCGTATGTGACTTGGCAATCTGAAAGCTTGACGCCTGTATCAGGATGTCGTCCAGATAAGAGGCCACTGATATACCTCGCGGTCTTAGGACCGCCAGAAGCGATCCCAGAACCTTTGTAAAGATTCTTGGAGCTGTAGCTAACCCGAAGGGAAGAGCCACAAATTGGTAATGCCTGTCCAGAAAGGCAAATCTTAGGAACCGATGATGATCTTTGTGAATCGGTATGTGAAGGTAAGCATCCTTCAAATCCACTGTGGTCATGTACTGACCCTCCTGGATCATAGGTAGGATGGTCCGAATAGTTTCCATTTAGAACGATGGAACTCTGAGGAATTTGTTTAAGATCTTTAGATCCAAAATGGGTCTGAAGGTTCCCTCTTTTTTGGGAACCACAAACAGATTTGAATAAAAACCCTGTCCCTGTTCCAACTGTGGAACTGGACAGATCACTCCCATAACTAGGAGGTCTTGCACACAGTGTAAGAATGCCTCTTTCTTTATCTGGTTTACAGATAATCTCGAAAGGTGAAATCTCCCTTGAGGAGGGGAAGCTTTGAAGTCCAGAAGATATCCCTGAGATATGATCTCCAACGCCCAGGGATCCTGAACATCTCTTGCCCACGCCTGGGCGAAGAGAGAAAGTCTGCCCCCTACTAGATCCGTTACCGGATAGGGGGCCGTTCCTTCATGCTGTCTTAGAGGCAGCAGCAGGCTTTCTGGCCTGCTTGCCCTTGTTCCAGGACTGGTTAGGTTTCCAGCCGGCTTGGATTGAGCAAAAGTTCCCTCTTGTTTTGTAGCAGAGGAAGTTGATGCTGCACCTGCCTTGAAGTTTCGAAAGGCACGAAAATTAGACTGTTTGGCCTTTGATTATGACCCTTACCTCCAGAAATATCAGCAATAATTTCCTTCAAACCAGGTCCGAATAGGGTCTGCCCCTTGAAGGGAATGTTAAGTAATTTAGACTTTGAAGTCACGTCAGCTGACCAAGATTTAAGCCATAGCGCCCTACGCGCCTGGATGGCGAATCCAGAATTCTTCGCCGTTAGTTTAGTCAAATGAACAATGGCATCAGAAACAAAAGAATTAGCTACCTTAAGTGTTCTAAGCTTGTCAAATATTTCAGTCAATGGAGTAGCTGTCTGAAAAACCTCTTCCAGAGACTCAAACCAGAACGCCGCAGCAGCAGTGACAGGCGCAATGCATGCAAGGGGCTGCAGGATAAAACCTTGTTGAATAAACATTTTCTTAAGGTAACCTTCTAATTTTTTATCCACTGGATCTGAAAAAGCACAACTGTCCTCGACAGGGATAGTGGTACGCTTTGCTAAAGTAGAAACTGCTCCCTCCACCTTAGGGACCATCTGCCATAAGTCCCGTGTGGTGGCGTCTATTGGAAACATATTTCTAAAAATAGGAGGGGGGGAAAACGGCACACCGAGTCTATCCCACTCCTTATTAATAATTTCTGTAAATCTTTTAGGTATTGGAAAAACATCAGTACACACCGGCACTGCATAGTATTTATCCAGTCTACACAATTTCTCTGGCACTGCAATTGTGTCACAGTCATTCAGAGCAGCTAATACCTCCCCAAGCAATACACGGAGGTTCTCAAGCTTAAATTTAAAAGTAGAAATATCTGAATCAGGTTTCCCCGAATCAGAAATGTCACCCACAGACTGAAGCTCTCCTTCCTCAGCTTCTGCATATTGTGACTCAGTATCAGCCATGGGCCTTAAAGCATCTGCGCGCTCTGTATTACGTCTAACCCCAGAGCTATCGCGCTTTCCTCTAAATTCAGGCAGTCTGGCTAATACCGCTGACAGGGTATTATCCATGATTGCCGCCATGTTCTGCAAAGTAATCGCTATGGGCGTCCTTGATGTACTTGGCGCCATTTTAGCGTGGGTCCCTTGAGCGGGAGTCAAAGGATCCGACACGTGGGGAGAGTTAGTCGGCATAACTTCCCCCTCGTCAGAATCCTCTGGTGATAATTCTTTTAAAGATAACAGCTGATCTTTATTGTTTAAAGTGAAATCAATACATTTAGTACACATTCTCCTATAGGGTTCCACAATGGCTTTTAAACATAATGAACAAGGAGTTTCCTCTATGTCAGACATGTTTATACAGACTAGCAATGAGACTAGCAAGCTTGGAAAACACTTTAAAGCAAGTTAACAAGCAATATAAAAAACGTTACTGTGCCTTTAAGAGAAACAAATTTTGCCAAAATTTGAAATAACAGTGAAAAAAGGCAGTTAAACTAACGAAATTTTTACAGTGTATGTAACAAGTTAGCCCCTCCCACTCATACTACAACAGTGCAAAGCCTCAGGAAACTGTTTCTAGGCAAAAATCAAGCCAGCCATGTGGAAAAAACTAGGCCCCAATAAGTTTTATCACAAAAGCATATATAAAAACGATTAAACATGCCAGCAAACGTTTTATATTGCCATATTATCAGAGTATATATCTCTGGTAGTAAGTCTGATACAAGTCGCTATTAAATCACTGTTTTTAGGCTTAACTTACATTAATCAGGTACCAGCAGCATTTTCTAGTCCCTAGAAAAACTTAAAACTGCACATACCTTATTGCAGGATAACCTGCACGCCATTCTCCCTCTGAAGTTACCTCACTCCTCAGACATATGTGAAAACAGCAGTGGATCTTAGTTACTTCTGCTAAGATCATAGAAAAACGCAGGCAGATTCTTCTTCTAAATGCTGCCTGAGATAAAATAGTACAACTCCGGTACCATTTAAAAATAATAAACTTTTGATTGAAGAAAAAAACTAACTATATTACACCACTCTCCTCTTACTACCTCCAGCTTTGTTGAGAGTTGCAAGAAAATGACTGGATATGGCAGTTAGGGGAGGAGCTATATAGCAGCTCTGCTGTGGGTGATCCTCTTGCAACTTCCTGTTGGGAAGGAGAATATCCCACAAGTAATGGATGATCCGTGGACTGGATACACCTTACAAGAGAAAGAAGGTTTATTTTTTAATAAGAAATGGCTGATTTTGCTCTTTGAAACCACAACCCATTAAACTGAGCTTGCAGGGAGAACAGACATCCTTATTTTATCACTATTTATACAGATACTTATTTGATCTCTGCCTGTATACCTAAAGCCCAATACTTAGAGCTAATAATGTAAAATTAACATTTTAGTACCTATCTCAAGGAGAAATTTATACAAAAAATGTAATACACTCCATCAGGTAAAAATCGATCATTGGGAACACAAAGGGAATTACATTTTACAGCACACTGTCACTTTAAAATGCTTCCGGTAGATACCATCTACTTTTAACACATAACATATGTAACTCTGTACTGGATAGGTAGTTCTTAATTTAAGCTCTAGTAAAATATTGCAAGGTTTTTGTACATGTACATTCCTAATTTTCTTATTAAAGGGGCATAAATTGCATTCTGTGTTACCCATAAAGACCTAGAGTGGAGTCAAAAATATTAATAATATTATATTAAAGGGACAGTTAAGTCAAAATTAAACTTTTATGATTCAGATAGAGCATGCGATTTTAAACAACTTTCCAAGTTATTTCTGTTATCAAAGTTGCTTCGTTCTCTTGGTATCTTTTATTAAAGAATAAAACTAGGTAGGCTTATAAGAGCTCAGAAGTGTGTACGTGTCTTTAGTACTCTATGGCAGCAGTGCACTAGTTTTATGCTTTAATAAAAGATACCAAGAGAACGAAGCAACTTTGACAACAGAAGTAAATTGGAAAGATGTTTGAAACTGCATGCTCTATCTGAATCATTAAATTTTAATTTTGACTGTCCCTTTAATTGTTGTTAGTTAACATTTCTTGAGCACAATCAATAGTGATTTTATTTTTGCCCTCATATAACAACTCCAAAGTTATTTTTTATCATGCAATAGTGTAAACGCAGACATCCTCAAACTTGGCCCTCCAGAGGATTTGAAACTACATTTCCCATGATTCTGAGGTTCAGCAAAAAATAAAGCACCCTGTGTTACTGACAGCACTCCACTTGTTTTCTAGCCCAAAATGGTTTATTATGCATAATAAAACAAATTTGCAATATCATTTTATCATTTATTTTGCCCCCTACTCCAGACTTCAAAACTCTAATCCAGCTACATTGCACACAGAAGATAGACCACATCGGCACATAGAGGAGCATTGGCCTATTCAGAGGCATTGATTGGATACAGACCGGTGAGAATGTGGAGGAATTGCTGACGTCACGTCCGATCGGTAAGTCCCGCACACGCTTGCAGCTGAACCGGAGTTGGAGAGAGAGTGATGGTCGCGCTCTATAGCGTGGCTACCCTTTCGTCTACACAGAGGTGAGCCTAGCCGAGAGAAGTAGAAGACTTCCGCCTTCACGGAAAGGTAAAGAAGGGCTAAGGTAAATGCGGGTGTGTGGGTGAAGTATTTGACGAGACTGCCGTGTCAAGTGTTTGTTATATATTGCTAAACTGCACTAATCTCACCTGTGCTCTATTATATGTATCCTGGTATACACCATTCCAATGCTTAAAAAGTATTTCATCCACTTGGTAGCGTTATACAAACTTTGCTATAATTTTTAAACTGATATATGTCCCTGCATCAGCACAGGAGACAAAGGGTATGTCCCTGGACTGCAAAACAATGTAAAGTTTTCTTATAATATGACAAGTGCGATCTACTAAAACTTTACCCCAAGAAAAGTAAATATGAACTCACCTCTCCTTCAGTTATGGTCTTATTAATAATTAGCTTATCATCCTTTTGTATCACATGAACCTTCTTATCCACTGTATGTCCTTTCAGCTGTAAAAGGCAATAAGGGAGGTTGTAATCTAAAGATTTAAGATTGGACTAAGTAGATGCAATTTGCAGCAGAAAGATAATTATACTGCATACTCAATAAACCATGGAATAACTATTAAATGTGTACTGAAAAAAATAAGAGTAATCAAATCAGAGGGTTATTCATAATAGAGGCTTTGTATGTTTCTTTGATTGTTGCTGTTCATGTACAAAGCACTTTACACTAGAAACAGAATAAACTATTTCAGTATGGGATCTGAAGTCCCTGGCCCAAACAGTGTACAATTGTATTGCAAATGATTATATTGTGTATCTATCTATTTACATTTCCCAATACCGTGCTCATTTTTAAATTAAAAGGTAATCTGGATTGTACCTTTAAAGACTCATGGTGATGCTGTTCCAGTGTTTCAAACGTATGTGAGATGTAAGCTGTAATGAGTGAACAAACACAACAGAATATTAATATGGAATCAAATCTATCCTGTGATAGAGAAGCAAATTAGATTATTTTTGTCATCACAATTTGACAGTAGAACAAATGAATCCTAACCAAAGATGGAGGTTCCACAGGGGGTGTCATTGACGGTGCATTGGCTGGTAGCGTGCACAAGAAAGCATTTCTGTTCCTCAGCCCCTTCCAATTCATAGTAGGCAGGCTGCACATTTACTGTGAATGACCCCAAGTCCTTTCCAGAATCTGATACAGAAACTAAAGAATCGGAGAACATGCACAGATCCAGCTCTTCCCGACCTGTAGGGAAATAAACACTTTAGAACTAATGTGGTTTAAAGTTAGATTTGTAATTTGAGTTAGGTTTACTCTTAGCATTAATACAATATTGCATTATAAGATATAATTTGGACAGGTTTGTAAGTAGTGAAACCATCCGCCTGCAATTGCCACTTGTGATGTAGTATTGCACGGCAAAATCTAACCATGCACAAGAGTATACTTGTGCAATGCTGCCCCCTGCTGCGGAGCAACCAATTGCGCTAGAGCAGGGAATGCCAATCACCCCAAACAAGCGAGTGTCTGAGTGATTGATCTCACCACCTCTAAGGTGGTGGAGAAGAAAAAGTTATTTTCAGCTATTGCCCCACATAGCCGAAAAAGCTGCAAATGCAGCTTATGAAATTAAGCCCTATGAATCAATACAGGAATTCTCTCATATGCAAACCTTACGTCTCTTCCAGCCCACTTTCCTTCTGTAGTGCATATCTGTATATGATGGGTCTCTGGCTTAATAAACAGCAGGGTTCAGTGGAACACTAACTGGCATGCTAGCCTTTTTATTTTTTACTAGCAGGTTGTGTTTTTGGAAAAGGCTAAATCTTGGTAAGCAATGACTTTGTTATTATATAAATGGGAATAGATCTTAAAAGATCTCATCAGTTAAAAGACATGACACCCACATTTTTTTATTCCACTATGCAGAAAGAGCATACCATTTTAAATAACTTTCCAATTTATTTCTACTATCAATTCACTTCATTATCTTGGTATCCTTTGTTGAAGGAGCAGCAATTCACTACTAGGAGCTTGCTGAACTCATTTAGGGCCAGATTACAAGTGCAGCGGTATTTAAGGCTCCCAATTGCGCGCTAACTCCGGTAGAAGCTTGTAGCACTTGTATTAAAAGAAATGTTTTTGATTGCTTGCTTACCCGATGCTCTGAGGAGCACTATCCCAATGCTTATTAACTTTAATTGCGCTCAAGCGATTGCGTTTATTTTCAACTTGTAATACGAGCGCTACATCCGACGTGCACAAACAGCCATGATAAACCACTTTTCGCTTGTGCCAACTGTTAGCGGACCATTCGTAATAGTTGGTCAATTACAAGAAGTATGATTGTGCAGCTACCAATCAGCAGCCATGTCCCAGTAGTGCACTGCTGCTCCTAACCCTACCTGGGTATGCTTTTTAACAAAGGATATCAATAGAACAAAGCAATTAGATAATTGGAAAGTTGTTTAAAGTTGCAACTTTTTTAACTAGAAAATAATTTACCGTACCATATCAGTACAACTATGAAGTCATTTGCTAGATGTAGCATTTTCCTCTGTAACTGAACATGTCCAGGTGAATAACAAAAGAGTCTTAGATTTGTATTTCTGAACTGTAAACGTATGTATTGTTTTATGAGTGAACAAGTCATTTGTCTTTTGGCATAGCATAAGCACATCATTTAAACAGATTTGCCTTTTCCTTATTCTTATAAATCCCATTTATAAAGCAGTGCATGCAGCTTGGGAGACCATGTGATGCAGGATTGCTCAGCCTGCAACTGCATGTAAAGTAATAACGATCTTATAGGAAGACCCAAACTTTTCTTTCAAAAAATCTTGTAATTACAACATTTTTCTACAGTCTTCCGGATTTAACATATCAGCAGAGTCTGAACTGTATTAAAACAGATAAACACCTTATTTGCTGCAATTGATTTTCAATGGACAAACTCCACCCACCACTTTCCTTATTTGGAAGAGCCAATCCGGATCTGCTTCTGGAGATAACAGGGCTTGCCACTGTCATTGTGTTAAAGGGACAGTCTACTCCAGAATTGTTATTGTTAAAACTGGCTAAAATGCAAGTCAATAGATAATAAATAAATAGCCATGTGATCAGGGGGCTGTCAGAAGAGGCTTAGATACAAGGTAATCGCAGAGGTAAAAAGTATATTAATATAACCATGTTAGCTGTGCAAAACTGGGGAATGGGTTATAAAGGGATTATCTATCTTTTTAAGCAATACCTTTTTTAAGAGTAGACTGTCCCTTTAAAAAAATCTCCATTGTTTGGTGTCAGCAGAAAGATGAGATAAACTACAAATCAGGAAGAGATATGTGGTCTGCCATGTTCTCTTTCAGAATTTTATATTACAATCTCAAAGCACAAAGTGTTACCTTTGTAAATTATTACAAGACTGGAATGAAGTAACACACCCCACAGAGAGAGCATGTTATTAATACACATTTTATAAAATTACCAACAATGCCAGTAGTTTATTAAACAAATGAAGTAAAAGGGGCTGAGTGAATACTCACCAATACTGTAAAGAAATTCAAGTGCCTCTGGGCTGGCACTAAGGGTGTTTGCCAGCTCATGTTGCTCCACAACTGGTGAACTGTAATCCATCAAGTATGTACCTGAAAAGAACAATTCAATTGCCACCCATAAGTGCTCTCAGGTCACGTGGTTATATTGTAAAAATAGTGTATCCGAGAAGTCATTTTTTTTATAAATATTAGTCCAAGGAAATAAAACAAGGCAGTGCAATCTATGCTTCAGTTGTAAGATTTTTAAGCACTGATTTTACATTTCAGTATATAAAGAAGATTTTGGGCGAGATTACAAGAGGAGCACTAGACGGAGGCTTTTTGCACGTGTCGGGTTCCACTCGTATTACAAGTTGAAAGTAAAAAGTTAGCAAGTGAGTGGAAATCTGACAAGCGCAAAAAGTTAAACTTCGGAAATCGTGACTGTGTTAACGTATTCTCCCACAGACTTCAATGGAGCAAGCAAACTCGAAAAAAAAACTAACACCCATGTTGCTACACCCAATATTGATTATGATTAATTCACATTCCAATATTCTTCACATAGAAGAATATGCTCTATTTATTCCTAAAAGTATATTTCTACATATATCTGAAGACGTTTTGGTAATATATTATATAATTTTATATATATATATATATATATATATATATATATACACAGATATATACAGATGTTTTTTGGAATTTAAAAATACTTTAAAAAATTCACCTATGTGAAATATTTACAGTAAACACATAGTTAAAACCATTTTAAAAATATTAATATTGAGTAAAAATGCGTTTTCAGGTATTTGACTGCAAAGGGCTCCAATGCATAAAATGTGTGTGTATATAAATATATATATATATATATAAATATACACACACATATACATATTGAGACATCTCTATGTATGCATACATGTTAAAGTCCTTTGCAGCCCTTTTTTCCCCAAACACCTTATTTTTTTTTCAGTGTTTGAGTGTAACTGGACTTTTACATGCACTTATGTTGTATTTTCTACAACTTTTGTTTCTTCCCCCACCCTTTACGCGACCTCTGAAGTCGTGCTAACCTGACGCATGTTAATTTTGATTGTGCTTGAACAAACACATTTACTTTCAACTTGTAATACATGTGGCAGATATTTTACTGGGGTTGATGTTGCAGTGGAAATCCTGATGTATATAAATAATCCATGGAGCCCTGCACTCACTTCAAAAGTTAAAAACCACACACCTGCCCAGGTGAGATCATTTCTTTACTTATTATTACAAAAGTAATACGGGTACAAAACCCTTTATGCAAACTGCTTGAGACATAAATGACAATGCTACGTCATAATGTAACTTAAAGGGTAGTTTTATAAAAATTGTAATACTTTTGCAGGGGTCTGTTCAGGTGAGAGTGCTGTCTGTCCCACATTGACCCTGGCCCCTGCACTGTTGAGTTTTTTTTGGGAACAAAAAAATTCCTTTTGGATCCCCCTACTCATCGGTAAAGTCAGTAACGTGACATCTGCACGTGGCCCCAGTAACAAGCACGTGATCGCAGGGCGGGTGCTAAACATGTGACCGTGCGTCTCTGTGCAAGGGGACGCAGCTCTGGAATCAACTCAGCGCTAGCAGTCACTTCTTGTTGTGACCCTTAACAACTCACATTGTGTTGTGAACAATTCTTGTGCCAGGTGGGTGAAGCCATCCAGTGCTGGGATAAAGCAGACAGGGAGGGTGCTCAGACCGCCATACAGTGACCAGTGTCCTCCTTCCTTGAGATACTGTCATGAATGGCCTTAAAGGGATATTCCAGCCAAAATTGGAAACCACATGGGTGCATTTTGGTATTGAACAGAAGCAATTTTGTAATATACATGCATGAGCAAAAAGGCTTCTAATAAAAGCTATAGCGGTTTCAAACGTATATTTAAGTATGCACCGTGCACCAGCATTTTAAACATAACACTTGTTCAGAGAGCCTAAGGTGCTTGTACCATCTGGTAATGACTCAATTTGTTCATTGCTGACATGATACAAGCCCCAGTGATGATCTGAGCAGCTAAATTATTTTAAACGTGGGTGCAGTGACAATATCTAACTATGCTTCACATGCACGTGCAGAGAGAAATGTTAACACTAAAACAGTGATAACTTTTACTAGAAGCATTTTTGCCAATACATGTATATTGCAAAGATCTTTCTATTCAAAGATGTAATTAATCTATGTGCATTTAAATTTTGACTGGAATGTCCCTTTAATTCACTCACTAGCCACTGAGTCTATTTAATCTTACTGGCTCCTAATTTTTAAACAGATTTGACAAGCACTGTACTAGGATTTAGTTTAGCAGAACAGCACAGAGGTTCCCTATGTCACAAGGCAGTGACTACTAGATCCCACTACTACCCCTATAGTGTGTGTGACAGGGAGAAACCGCCAAGTCACATAGGGAGAGACCATACATAGATATAAAGTATGAGTATACGTCATCTTTATTGCAGACAAGCAGTAATCAGCCTGTAGCCTCCATTGCACACTGGTTATTTGACTGGGTTAGTAGGCCTGTGGTTTACCGCTAATGTAGTATAAAAAGCTATAGACAAACACTAATATTTTTTGCTGCGTGTGCCTGTTTGTGTATGCTCTGCAGTGTGTGTGTTAGGATTTAGGGACAGACATCAGGCTTCCAGTCTCATTGCGTGTTAAATTGCTGAGAAAAGATAATAATAATTATATATATATATATATGACACAGGATTTTTTTATATGTAGATTATGTGTTTTATTTAAAATTTAATTTATATTACCTATAAATATTGACTATCATTATTGCATTTTTGAGCACAAAAAAATAATAATCAAAAAACAAACCAAAGACACAGGCAGAGAATATGGTCATTTTTAATAGTTTTTTTTTTTTTTTTTAAATCTATGAAATATTCTGGATTTTGGAATGACTGATTTGGGGATATGTTGTTTTTTTTTTTACCTGTACTGCTCTATATTCATTTTTTTTTCTTATTTACTATCCACCTAAATATACAATACTTTATGTGGAAAAAGAGAACCATCAATAAAATAAATGAAACGTAACATGCTCTAAGTAGGCAAAAAGAAAAACTGCATTAGAAATTGTTTGTAATAAAAACAGCAGTCCTAAAAGATGATTTTTTACTTTTGCACAGTAAGAGCTGTTGAAATTGGTAAACCTCCACCCTCAAACACAAAAAATATAAAAATTCTTATATAAATGCAACACACACTCACCTAATTACATAGTAAGCAAAAAATAGATACATGTATACAGACTGAGGATAGCGTAAATAGCATTTTTCATTTAAAAATAAATAAATAATAAATCTACCTTTTTTGACAACTATTTCTGAAAACCGTCCCAGTGCTCAGGCTGCAACACGATATAGGGCCTTGTTTCAGTAGCAGTAACTGTCACTATGACAACGGGGCTTAAAACGTCTACTTACAATAGTACCATCTAGTGAACAGCTACCGGTACTGCACGTTCTTATTTATTAAAACTTTATCCAATTTTGTAACCAAAGTGCTACAAAATATAGTAGATTGCCTGAGGCAGCTACATGCTACACTGTGATTTCTTACAGCAGTGCACAAACAAACACTGCTAGCTCTAATTTATCACAAACAAGGGAGTAAAGATTAACACATTTAAAATATTTTTCAAGTAGTTGGTTAGCACAAGGTGCAGTTTTACATAGGATAACAAAAATGAACGACATACAATGCTTTTGAAACATTTATTCTGTATGCAGATTTATTTCCCGTTTCAGTATTTTAATTGTCTGTGCATTTCCTCCGAAATTACATAAAAAGGACATAGAAACAAATATTTATATATAAATCATTAATTCTGGATTTGTAGAATTTAAACAGATCATTTCTGTTAAATCAGATATACGGTCATAATTAGGAAATAAATCTAGGGACATTCTAACTTGTTGCAAGCCAATAAAATATGTTATGAAAACAGTATATTCTGTATCAAGCTAAATCTCTTAAAGTAACAATGCTCAGAAATAGTTTAATTCGTTTTTATTTGTTCACATTTACAAGACATACAATCAAGTCAGACAAGTGTACAGATATTCAGAATGTTATAATGAGTGTCAGATACACATCTCTCTAAAATATGTAAACACCAGACATCAATTCACATACTATAGATTATCATTTTTCTAACAATAACTTTACCTGAAAGGGATATCGAAAGATGTGCCCATCTCGCTAGTTCCTCTTTAAAATGCTTCCATAGAGGTTTAAAATTCAAATCATACCAGTAATCAGGAGATAAACTAAGTTTAAGTCCCAAATACTTTATGTAATCTTTGACCTCTTTAAAGGGGACTTCAACTGAAAAGCAATTTTTTTTAAATTTTTTTTTAAATCTATAAGATTTCTGATTTAGAGAAGTTTATTCTGTAGCCTGAAAATGAGCCAAAACTTTGTAGGATTTTTAACAGTTTTAGTAGTAGGTTTCCGTCTGGCCAGAAAAATCACAGGATAGAAATGTTGTTTGTAACAAATCTAATACAGGAATAACCACAAAACAAAGCTTTATTTTTTTCATTAAATATAACAGTTCTCAATACTACTTCCCTTTATAGTAAGCATCTTGCTTGATGATATCCTGTAGCTCAGCCCCAAAATGTTGTAACCATGAGGTGGTAATATTACACTTGGATACATTTCATTTGAGATTATTTCTGTCATTACAAGCATCTACAACTTGTGAAATATATATATATATATATATATATATATATATATATATATATATATATTTTCATAGAACACACCATGCATAATTAACATTTATATGTTTAAAGAGTTGTGTATATATAAAGAAATAACATAAGCAAGTCTGTGCTCTCTGTAAGCTCAGCCTATTTAAATGGACATGTCTGAGAACAAGAGGTGGTGTTAATGAGCACAACCAGTTATTTCAATTAAAAAATTAAAAACGAAGGAGACATTTCCCATGCATTTAATACCCTTTATCAGTTATAAGAAGTAATTTGGAACCCATTAAGGGAAAACAGATTTTATAATACAGTGGCCCTTTAAGATAGAGATGTCCTGTGAAAGGCCTGTATTTCAAGATCCCAATACATGAACACAGGTGAATTAATTAGGTTTAGTTACTCAAAAACAAAATTTATGCTTACCTGATAACTTTCTTTCTTCAAGATGTGGTGAGTCCACGGGTTAATTTTAATTACTCGCCAGCAGGAGGAGTCAAAGAGCACCACAGTAAAAACTGTTAAGTAACACTTCCCTACCCATAAACCCCAGTCATTCGACTGAGAGTAAATAGAGAAAGCAAAGTAACACAAGGGTGCGGAGGTGACTGAGGTTTAGTAAAAAACCTATAACAATTACCCAAAAAACAAAGGGTGGGTTTGTGGTCTCACCACATCTTGAATAAATACATTTATCAGGTAAGCATAAATTTTGTTTTCTACTAAAGATGTGGTGTGTCCACGGGTTCATCTTGTTACCCAAGCTAGAGTACACAGATGAATATGGAGGTATAAAAACCCAGCATGCCTAAACAGAAGGCACCAACGCTTGAAGGACCTGTCTCCCAAAAGCTGCCTCAGCCGAGACAAAGGTATCATATCTGTAAAATTTAGAAAAAGGTATGTAAAGATGACCAAGTTGCAGCTTTGCAAATCTGCTCTATAGAAGCTTCATTCTTGAAAGCCCAAGAAGAGGCTATGGCTCTAGTGGAATGAGCCTTAATCCTCTCTGGAGGTCGTTTCCCAGGGGACTCATATGCCATGTGAATCACACTCCTCAACCAAAGGGCCAGAGTATAGGCAGAAGCCCTCTGACCTCTATACTTTGCAGAAAAACGAACAAAAAGAGAAGAAGGCTTCCAAAAGTCTTTAGTCACTTCCAAGTAAAACTTAATAGCACAAACTACGTCCAAATTATGCAGCAAACGCTCCTTATCTGAAGAAGGCTTAGGACACAGGGAAGGAACAACAATTTCCTGATTAATATTCTTAGGGGACACAACTTCGGGAAGGAAACCCAATTTAGTACGAATAACAGCCTTATCAGCATGAAAAATGAGATAAGGAGAATCAAACTGTAAAGCGGAGAGTTCAGATACTCTTCGAGCAGAAGAATTAGCCAACAAGAACAAAACTTTCCAAGACAAAAGCTTAATGTCAAGAGAATGCATCGGCTCAAACGGACGCCGTTGTAAAACCTTATGAACAAGATTAAGGCCCCAAGGAGGAGCAATCACCTTAAACACCGGCCTAATTCTGAACAAGGACTGACAAAAAGACGGAACGTCCGGCACATCTGCTAAACGTTTGTGCAAAAGGACTGATAAGGCTGAAATTTGACACTTCAGGGTACTAACAGACAAACCTTTCTCCAGACCCTCCTATAGAAAGGATAATATTCTTGGAATCCTAACCTTACTCCAAGAATATCCCTTAGCTTCACACCAAATAAGATATTTTCTCCATATCTTATGGTAAATCTTCCTAGTAACCGGCTTACGAGCCTGGATCAGAGTCCCATTTACAGACTCCGAAAAACCCCGCTTAGATAGATTCAATTGTTCAATCTCCAAGCAGTCAGCTTCAGAGAAACGAGATTTGGATGAAGAAAGGGTCCCTGAAGAAGGTCTTTCCTCAGGGGAAGTCTCCACGGAGGTAGAGATGACATCTCCACTAGATCTGCATACCAGATTCTCCGAGGCCAAGCTGGAGCGATTAGAATCACTGATACCGTTCCTGTCTTATGCAAGCAATCACCTGAGGCAGGAGAGCAAACGGAGGAAACAGTTAGGCCATCTGGAAGTTTCACGGAACTACCAAGGCGTCTATCAGAAAAGCCTGAGGATTCCTTGACCTGGAACCGTACTTTGGAAGCTTTGCATTTTTGCGGGACACCGTGAGATCCAACTCCGGCATCCCCCATCTGGATACCAGCTTGGAGAACACTTCCGGGTGGAGTTCCCATTCTGCCGGATGGAAAGTGTGCCTGCTCAGAAAATCCGCTTCCCAGATGTCTACTCACCGGTCTTCCGCCCACTGAACGATCCGAGACACCTCCCTTATAGCTATGGAACTTCGCATTCCCACCTGATGGTTGATTTACGCTACTGACGTTATGTTGTCTGATTGGAATCTGATGAATTGGCGCGAGGCCAACGGAGGCCAAGCTAACAGTGCATTGTAAATTGCTCTCAACTCTAGGTTGTTGGTTGGCAATTTGGACTCTGAGCTTTGAGGGACTTCCAGACTGCCCCCCAGCCCACTAGGCTGGCATCTGTAGTCACTATCACCCAAGATGGTCTTTGAAAGCAAGTGTCCTGGCACAGGTGATCCTGAGATGGCCACCAATGAAGAGAATCCCTTGCCTTTTGATCCAAAACTAGCTTTGAAGAAAGATCCAGATAATTTCCGTTCCACTGTTTGAGCATGCACAACTGCAAGGCTCTTAGATGAAAATGAGCAAATGGGACAATGTCCATGGCTGCCACCATTAGCCCAATTACCTCCATACACTAAGCAACTGAAGGACGGGTGTCTCCTGAAGGACTTGACAAGACGATAGAAGCTTGACTGTTCTGGTCTCCGTCAGGAATATCTTCATCAGGACAGAGTCTATGATAATCCCTAGTAACACAACTCTTGTCGCTGGAACCAGAGAACTCTTCCACATTTACCTTACACCCTTGAGACCGGAGGAAGGACGGTAACATCTCCGTGTGAGATGCTGCCTTTGGAAAGGAAGAAGCCTGAATTAGAATATCGTCCAGATAGGGGGCCACCGCTAGAAGAGCCCCTAGGACCTTCGAGAATAATCTGGGAGCTGTGGCCAGGCCACAAACTGAAAGTGACGATCTAAGAATGCAAACCTCAGAAACTTGTGATGATCCCTGTGGATGGGAACATGTAAGTAAGCATCCTTTAGGTCTATGGTCGTCATATACTGGCCCTCTTGGATCAAGGGAAGAATTCTCTGTACGGTTTCCATCTTGAATGACGGAATCTTGAGGAATTTGTTGAGACATTTTAAGTCTAGAATTGGGTGGAAGGCTCCCTCTTTTTTGGGAACCACAAAAAGGTTTGAGTAAAAACCCAGACACAGTTCCAACCTTGGAACTTGAACAGTCACTCCCCAGAACCAAGAGGTCTTCTACACACTTCAAGAATGCCTCTCTTCATCTGGTCTGCAGATAATCTGGAAAGGTGAAACCTGCCCCTGGGAGGACAACCCTTGAATTCTAACCTGCAGCCATGAGAAACAATTTCCACCACCCATGGGTCTGGAACGTCCCTTAACCAGACCTGAGCGAATTGAGAATGTCTGCCCCCCACTAGATCCAGGCCTGGATTGGGAGCAACCCCTTCATGTGGGCTTAGAGTCAGTCACGGGCTTCTTAGCCTGCTTACCCTTACCCCAGGACTGGTTCGGTTTCCAGGCTGGCTTGTTATTATCCTGTTTAGCCGAGGATGAGGAAGACTTTCCTCTAAAATTTCAAAAAGAATGAAAATTACTGACGTCCTTTCGGTTTTCTCCTCTTATCCTGGGGCAGAAAAGATCCTTTTCCGCCTGTAACATCAAATTATTTCTGCCAAACCTGGTCCAAACAAGGTCTTCCCCTTGTAAGGAAGAGCCATCAGCTTAGCCTTAGATGAAACATCAGCTGACCAAGACTTCAACCATAAAGCCAGTCTAGCTAAAACAGCAAAACCAGAAGCCTTAGATCCCAGTCTAAGGACCGCATCAGCAAAATAGGAATTGGCGAACCTGAGCGCTCTTATTCTGTTCTGAATCTCGTCGAGAGGCGTTTCCTTCTGTAGAGAATCTGTTAGAGCCTCAAACCAGTATGAGGCAGCACTAGTCACCATAGCAATACATACCACAGGTTGCCATTGGAGACCAAGATGTGTATACATTTTCTTAAGATAAGCCTCCATCTTTTTATCCATTTGATCCTTGAAGGCACAACTGTCCTCAATAGGGATATTAGTCCTCTTGGCCAGAGTGGAAATGTCACCCTCTACCTTGGGTATCGAAGACCATGACTCCGTAATGGAGGAATCTACTTTTTCTTAAACACAGGAGACGGTGTACAAACCACTCCTGGTTGCTCCCACTCTTGAGCTATTATTTCCTTAGCCCTATCTGGGACAGGGTAAAACCTCTGAAGAGGAAGGAACATCAAAGAAACTATTACATTTTCTGCACTTATTAGGCGTAACTACTGTAAGTATCAGAATCGTCCAAAGTATTTAAAACCTACTTTAATTGCACCCGGAGGTGTTCTAGCTTAAACAAGAAGCAAGATCCTTCACTATCAGAGAAAGCCATTACACTGTCTGAATCTGAAATCTCATCCTCTGAGCGAGACTCCTCCTCATCCTCTGATCTTAAAGGAACCTAAGGGTCAGCGTTGATAACAGATACCCTAGTCTCTGAAAACTTAGATTTCCTCTTGTGCTTCCCTGAAAACCTGGGAAACTCGGCCAAAGCTGCAGATATCGCTGAGCATACCTGTGCACCAATCTCTGCCTTTAAAAATGCTCAAATGCCCATACCACCACCTGAAACGAATCAACCCTGCAATGTATTCACTTGTGCTCCAGCGCTCCTCACTACGCAGCAAGAAATTCACACAGAGCAGACGCGCGCAGGCCCGATAATGTCACAGGCGTCAGAAAGGCGCGAAAACACTCCCGTGGTCTAGACAAGGAGGTGGGCGTGGTTAAAAAACGCCCGCAATCTGAAAATAAAACAGTTTAAACTAACAAACAGTGCAGCCTCGAAACACACAAAAAACAGAATTTATGTTTACCTGATAAATTACTTTCTCCAACGGTGTGTCCGGTCCACGGCGTCATCCTTACTTGTGGGATATTCTCTTCCCCAACAGGAAATGGCAAAGAGCCCAGCAAAGCTGGTCACATGATCCCTCCTAGGCTCCGCCTTCCCCAGTCATTCGACCGACGTAAAGGAGGAATATTTGCATAGGAGAAATCATATGATACCGTGGTGACTGTAGTTAGAGAAAATAAATCATCAGACCTGATTAAAAAACCAGGGCGGGCCGTGGACCGGACACACCGTTGGAGAAAGTAATTTATCAGGTAAACATAAATTCTGTTTTCTCCAACATACGTGTGTCCGGTCCACGGCGTCATCCTTACTTGTGGGAACCAATACCAAAGCTTTAGGACACGGATGATGGGAGGGAGCAAATCAGGTCACCTAGATGGAAGGCACCACGGCTTGCAAAACCTTTCTCCCAAAAATAGCCTCAGAAGAAGCAAAAGTTTCAAATTTGTAAAATTTGGTAAAAGTGTGCAGTGAAGACCAAGTCGCTGCCTTACATATCTGATCAACAGAAGCCTCGTTCTTGAAGGCCCATGTGGAAGCCACAGCCCTAGTGGAATGAGCTGTGATTCTTTCAGGAGGCTGCCGTCCGGCAGTCTCATAAGCCAATCTGATGATGCTTTTAAGCCAAAAAGAGAGAGAGGTAGAAGTTGCTTTTTGACCTCTCCTTTTACCAGAATAAACAACAAACAAGGAAGATGTTTGTCTGAAATCCTTTGTAGCCTCTAAATAGAACTTTAGAGCACGAACTACATCCAAATTGTGCAACAAACGTTCCTTCTTTGAAACTGGATTCGGACACAAAGAAGGCACAACTATCTCCTGGTTAATATTTTTGTTAGAAACAACTTTCGGAAGAAAACCAGGTTTAGTACGCAAAACCACCTTATCTGCATGGAACACCAGATAAGGAGGAGAACACTGCAGAGCAGATAACTCTGAAACTCTTCTAGCAGAAGAAATTGCAACCAAAAACAAAACTTTCCAAGATAATAACTTAATATCTACGGAATGTAAGGGTTCAAACGGAACCCCTTGAAGAACTGAAAGAACTAAATTGAGACTCCAAGGAGGAGTCAAAGGTTTGTAAACAGGCTTGATTCTAACCAGAGCCTGAACAAAAGCCTGAACATCTGGCACAGCCGCCAGCTTCTTGTGAAGTAAAACAGATAAAGCAGAAATCTGTCCCTTCAAAGAACTTGCAGATAATCCTTTCTCCAAACCCTCTTGTAGAAAGGATAGAATCTTAGGAATTTTTACCCTGTTCCATGGGAATCCTTTCGATTCGCACCAACAGATATATTTTTTCCATACTTTATGGTAAATTTTTCTAGTTACAGGCTTTCTAGCCTGAATAAGAGTATCAATGACAGAATCTGAGAACCCACGCTTTGATAAAATCAAGCGTTCAATCTCCAAGCAGTCAGTTGGAGTGATGCCAGATTCGGATGTTCGAACGGACCTTGAACAAGAAGGTCCCGTCTCAAAGGTAGCTTCCATGGTGGAGCCGATGACATTCACCAGGTCTGCATACCAAGTAGCTATCAAGATCACCGAAGCCCTCTCCTGATTGATCCTGGCTACCAGCCTGGGAATGAGAGGAAACGGTGGGAACACATAAGCTAGGTTGAAGGTCCAGGGCGCTACTAGTGCATCTACTAGAGTCGCCTTGGGATCCCTGGATCTGGACCCGTAGCAAGGAACCTTTAAGTTCTGACGAGACGCCATCAGATCCATGTCTGGAATGCCCCATAATTGAGTTATTTGGGCAAAGATTTCCGGATGGAGTTCCCACTCCCCCGGATGAAATGTCTGACGACTCAGAAAATCCGCTTCCCAATTTTCCACTCCTGGGATGTGGATTGCAGACAAGTGGCAGGAGTGAAGCTCCGCCCATTGAATTACTTTGGTCACTTCTTCCATCGCCAGGGAACTCCTTGTTCCCCCCTGATGGTTGATATATGCAACAGTCATCATGTTGTCTGATTGAAACCTTATGAATTTGGCCTTTGCTAGTTGAGGCCAAGCCTTGAGAGCATTGAATATCGCTCTCAGTTCCAGAATGTTTATCGGGAGAAGATATTCTTCCCGAGACCATAGACCCTGAGCTTTCAGGTGTTTCCAGACCGCGCCCCAGCCCACCAGGCTGGCGTCGGTCGTTACAATGACCCACTCTGGTCTTCTGAAGCTCATCCCTTGGGACAGGTTGTCCAGGGTCAGCCACCAACGGAGTGAATCTCTGGTCCTCTGATCTACTTGGATCGTCGGGGACAAATCTGTATAATCCCCATTCCACTGTCTGAGCATGCACAGTTGTAATGGTCTTAGATGAATTTGCGCAAAAGGAACTATGTCCATTGCCGCAACCATCAAACCTATTACTTCCATGCACTGCGCTATGGAAGGAAGAAGAACAGAATGAAGTACTTGACAAGAGCTTAGAAGTTTTGATTTTCTGGCTTCTGTCAGAAAAATCTTCATTTCCAAGGAGTCTATTATTGTTCCCAAGAAGGGAACTCTTGTTGACGGGAATAGGGAACTTTTTTCTACGTTCACTTTCCACCCGTGAGATCTGAGAAAGGCTAGGACAATGTCCGTATGAGCCTTTGCTTGTGGCAGAGACGACGCTTGAATCAGTATGTCGTCCAAGTAAGGTACTACTGCAATGCCCCTTGGCCTTAGCACCGCTAGAAGGGACCCTAGTACCTTTGTGAAAATTCTTGGAGCAGTGGCTAATCCGAATGGAAGTGCCACAAACTGGTAATGCTTGTCCAGAAAGGCGAACCTTAGGAACCGATGATGTTCCTTGTGGATAGGAATATGTAGATACGCATCCTTTAAATCCACCGTGGTCATGAATTGACCTTCCTGGATGGTAGGAAGAATTGTCCGAATGGTTTCCATTTTGAACGATGGAACCCTGAGAAATTTGTTTAGGATCTTGAGATCCAAAATTGGCCTGAATGTTCCCTCTTTTTTGGGAACTATGAACAGATTGGAGTAAAACCCCATCCCTCGTTCTCCTAATGGAACAGGATGAATCACTCCCATTTTTAACAGGTCTTCTACACAATGTAAGAATGCCTGTCTTTTTATTTGGTCTGAAGACAATTGAGACCTGTGGAACCTTCCCCTTGGGGGTAGTTCCTTGAATTCCAGGAGATAACCTTGAGAAACTATTTCTAGCGCCCAAGGATCCTGAACATCTCTTGCCCAAGCCTGAGCGAAGAGAGAGAGTCTGCCCCCCACCAGATCCGGTCCCGGATCGGGGGCCAGCATCTCATGCTGTCTTGGTAGCGGTAGCGGGCTTCTTGGCCTGCTTACCTTTGTTCCAGCCTTGCATCGGTCTCCAGGCTGGCTTGGTTTGAGAAGAATTACCCTCTTGCTTAGAGGATGTAGAATTTGAGGCTGGTCCGTTTCTGCGAAAGGGACGAAAATTTGTTTTATTTTTAGCCTTAAAAGACCTATCCTGAGGAAGGGCGTGGCCCTTTCCCCCAGTGATGTCTGAAATAATCTCTTTCAAGTCAGGGCCAAACAGCGTTTTCCCCTTGAAAGGGATGTTAAGCAATCTGTTCTTGGAGGACACATCCGCTGACCAAGACTTCAGCCAAAGTGCTCTGCGCGCCACAATAGCAAAACCTGAATTTTTCGCCGCTAATCTAGCTAACTGCAAAGTGGCGTCTAAGGTAAAAGAGTTAGCCAACTTAAGTGCTTGAACTCTGTCCATAACCTCCTCATAAGAAGATGCTTGATTGAGCGACTTTTCTAGTTCCTCGAACCAGAAACACGCTGCTGTAGTTACAGGAACAATGCATGAAATTGGTTGTAGAAGGTAACCTTGCTGAACAAACATCTTTTTAAGCAAACCCTCTAATTTTTTATCCATAGGATCTTTGAAAGCACAACTATCTTCTATAGGGATAGTGGTGCGTTTGTTTAGAGTAGAAACCGCCCCCTCGACCTTGGGGACTGTCTGCCATAAGTCCTTCCTGGGGTCGACCATAGGAAATAATTTCTTAAATATAGGGGGAGGGACAAAAGGTATGCCGGGCCTTTCCCATTCTTTATTTACAATGTCCGCCACCCGCTTGGGTATAGGAAAAGCTTCGGGGGGCACCGGGACCTCTAGGAACCTGTCCATCTTACATAATTTCTCTGGAATGACCAAATTGTCACAATCATCCAGAGTAGATAACACCTCCTTAAGCAGAGCGCGGAGATGTTCCAATTTAAATTTAAATGTAATAACGTCAGGTTCAGCTTGTTGAGAAATTTTTCCTGAATCTGAAATTTCTCCCTCAGACAAAACCTCCCTAGCCCCTTCAGACTGGTGTAAGGGCATGTCAGAACCATTATCATCAGCGTCCTCATGCTTTTCAGTATCTAAAACAGAGCAGTCGCGCTTTCGCTGATAAGTGGGCATTTTGGCTAAAATGTTTTTAATAGAATTATCCATTACAGCCGTTAATTGTTGCATAGTAAGGAGGATTGGCGCACTAGATGCACTAGGGGCCTCCTGAGTGGGCAAGACTGGTGTAGACATAGAAGGAGATGATGCAGTACCATGCTTACTCCCCTCACTTAAGGAATCATTTTGGGCAACATTATTATCAGTGGCATCATTGTCCCCACTTTGTTTGTCACATTCATCACATATATTTAAATGGATAGGAACCTTGGCTTCCGAACATACAGAACATCGTCTATCTGATAGTTCAGACATGTTAATAGGCATAAACTTGATAAAGCACAAAAAACGTTTTAAAATAAAACCGTTACTGTCTCTTTAAATTTTAAACTGAACACACTTTTTTACTGAATATACGCAAAAGTATGAAGGAAATGTTCAAAATTCACCAAAATTTCACCACAGTGTCATAAAGCCTTAAAAGTATTGCACACCAAATTTGAAAGCTTTAACTCTTAAAATAACGGAACCGGAGCCGTTTTTACATTTAACCCCTATACAGTCCCTGGTATCTGCTTTGCTGAGACCCAACCAAGCCCAGAGGGGAATACGATACCAAATGACGCCTTCAATAAGCTTTTTCAGTGGATCTGAGCTCCTCACACATGCATCTGCATGCCTTGCTTCTCAAAAACAACTGCGCATTAGTGGCGCGAAAATGAGGCTCTGCCTATGACTAGAAAAGGCCCCCAGTGAAAAAGGTGTCCAATACAGTGCCTGCCGTTTTTTTAACAAAATTGCCAAGATTAAAATAACTCTCCAAAGTTATAAACCATTAAATATGCTTATATAGTAATCGTTTTGGCCCAGAAAAATGTCTACCAGTCTTTAAAGCCCTTGTGAAGCCCTTTTATTCTTATATTGAAAATTAAGAAAATGGCTTACCGGATCCCATAGGGAAAATGACAGCTTCCAGCATTACCAAGTCTTGTTAGAAATGTGTCATACCTCAAGCAGCCAAAATCTGCTCAATGTTTCCCCCAACTGAAGTTAATTCCTCTCAACAGTCCTGTGTGGAAACAGCCATCGATTTTAGTAACGGTTGCTAAAATCATTTTCCTCTTACAAACAGAAATCTTCATCTCTTTTCTGTTTCAGAGTAAATAGTACATACCAGCACTATTTTAAAATAACAAACTCTTGATAGAAGAATAAAAACTACATTTAAACACCAAAAAACTCTGAGCCATCTCCGTGGAGATGTTGCCTGTGCAACGGCAAAGAGAATGACTGGGGAAGGCGGAGCCTAGGAGGGATCATGTGACCAGCTTTGCTGGGCTCTTTGCCATTTCCTGTTGGGGAAGAGAATATCCCACAAGTAAGGATGACGCCGTGGACCGGACACACCTATGTTGGAGAAATTAGCCCTGAGACCTCTAAAGTCTCACAAGTCTCTCCCCAACCTGTGCCTGCAAGCATGTCTTTATAGCAACAATACCCATCCCATGCTCCTCTCCCACAGGAAGAAACCGCACTTACCTGCTTTGCTGCCTGACATGAAGACAGCTCCTAATATGAGAGGACACATTCTCCTCACAGCAACTAGGATAACATAGATAGCCAAGTAACAAACTTGGATATCTGAGGCCAGGGCAGCATATGTAGAGAAATGGAGCAAGCACCACTTTGCAAGTTCTCCACCGCTTTAAAACCACCACAGCTCGACTGCAAAGACTAACGTGGGCTAGGTTATACCCTGCAGCTTGATTGAAGTCTCAATCTTCTTTAAAAAATATAATTTAATTACACACTAAAAATTCACCTCCTCCATGCACATAGAAGCAAAGAGAATGACTGGGTTTTATGGGTAGGGAAGTGATACTTAACAGTTTTTACTGTGGTGCACTTTGCCTCCTCCTGCTGGCAAGGAGTGGTATTCCCAACAGTAATTAAGATGAACCCTTGGACTCACCACATCTTTAGAAGAAATACATTATTTGCAAAGCTCCTTATAATGTTTATTTAAATTATATATTGCTATGTAAAGCAGCCTAGAATTAGATATTGGAATTATTGCTTAATAGTGTTTGCTGCATAAAGACTAAGATGGACTATAAAGGATCATAAATAAAAATAAAAAATAGAAAAATAAATTAATTTCTATATACAAACAACCTACCTTTAAGTGTGACTGTTATTCGATTAAAAAAATGCAGTAAAATGTATTATCAGTACAATGCTGTATAGTGTAAATATACTATAATTCATAGTGTGTCAAAATTATTCCACGCCACGTGTTACATCTTTAATAATCTATTTCCTATGATGTATCTAATTTTTTGGTGCTACTATATTTTAATTCTTTGTTTTGTTTGAAGATATGATCCTAGTGCCTTTAATTCCCATTCTCACAATAAAATATATATGATTATGTTATTGTAAGTTAAAAAGGTACCTACTTGTGTGCACATAACTACAGTTTAGCCCTCAGGATTAATAGATTTCCTCTGCTTGTACATGGGGGCGCTAATCAACTTTAGCCATCTTTAAACTAAAAAAAAAAAATCTTCTCGCAAACGGAAAAGCAGACACATATACAATCATTTGCACGGACAGTTAAAGCTATTTAAATTGATTTTGGAACCAAAATTAATTTTAGGATTAAATACAACTGATCACAAGGGATAAATTGCCCACTACCTAATAAAGACAACTACCACAGTTATATTAGTTGATAGGGACACAACTATGCGAGTGCAAAAAATATTTTATTAATGTAACGATAGGAACATCCATTTTTCAAACAAATACAAACTATAAAGTTTTAAAATATTCTCTTTTAGATGAAACATTGTCTTGCTTACACGTCCTTAAAACACCAGAGCTGAAGTGTTCTGATGCATGAACTATTACGTTATTAAGCACTATATGCAATACATTTGCAGTTCCTATTAATACTGGCAGATTCTAGAACGCCCAGCTTTTCACCTGGTTTGTCTGATTTTGCTTAGCACTATTTTTCCCTATACGATTGGCACTGAGTGACTAGTGGCTGCATGACCATACTTGCCTGTGTGTGATGATGTGCTTTGTAATCAAGTTTCTAAACCTAGCTCAAATCATTGTGAAACGGGTTTGTTTCTAAAACGTGGTTACCCATCAATATGCATTGTCTAGCATTAATAAATAACATGGTTGTAATGCTTCCCAGAAAAACACACACACACTTGATTTTCTTGTAGATAAGAAGCCTGTGATTTAGGAAAAGCAGTGCATTGATGTTACTGTGTCCACATTTAAGGGCATATAGGTTAAAGGGACATTAAAGCCATTTGTACATATGCAGCAGAAACTAAGCACTGCCCTGAAAAAACATTTAAAACTAATTTTCTTTCCATGGACTCAAGAAGCATTTAGAGTGGCATTTATATTATCTCAATCTCTGTTGCTATTTAGGGACATATATAAAAAAGGTTTTCCATATATCAAGTAATTGCTGTGCAGAGGGTGGGTGAGTCAGTGTTCTGAAATCCGCAGAATACACCCCAGCATTCTTTTCAAATTTAAATTACAGGTAAAACAGGCAAAATGCACTGCAGTTTATTTTTTATCTCCATAAACAAACATGTTAAATGCTAGGCTTTATGTCCCTTTAAGACCTTGTGAACCATAAAAGACAAACTAATTTCCCATTATTCATTACTTGATTAAATCTCCTATGCCATTCATTGTGGATCGTTTCTATTAAGTTGCTGTTTTCTTGGTCTTAATAAATGCACATAAAAACATATGATTCTGTACTTTAAACAAAAGTTTCTGAAACTGAAGCTAAAGCTCCATCATAGTAAAAATAAACAGCGCAATTTCTTTTGGACAGAATATATTTAGGCAACCTGCCTCCTACTAAAGAGGTCTTCTCACATTTTGCCCCTTGAAAAGGCACCCAGACTGATTAGCCAGCAGTAGCAGTGGGCGGTTTTGCAGACACTCTCTGTGCCTGTGTCCTTGTGTGAGCGCGGGAGCAGATCATATACAGTACCTGCTTTTACTTGAGTGTTTAACCCTTTAGCAACCACTAATCATTTTTTAATTACAGTACTAATCAAAATTTAGCATATTGGCTAATACACATAAGAAATGCATTAAATACAGAAATCCTCTATTCAAACTCAAGCGTTACAGCTGAAATACAAATTACATGTGTATGTAGTCATGTCTAACACTTCCCCAGATACTTTTTGTTGCAGGCCATGTAGTCTGAAAATCACAACAGTATCAGTGTCTTCCCCACACAAACGTGTGCCAAAACACACAACAAAAGTACTTGATGGGGAACTCCATTATATGCAATAAAGAGCCAAAATAGTGACACAAAAATGATCTACATGTATTTTATAGCACTGATAATTAGAACCCCCACGAAACAGTTATCGATAACTGTAGCATAAAAGTGCAGTTTCAAATATTTCCTTTATGCATACATACAATATTGTTGTTCCTAAAAAAAATAAAGATAAGTGACCAATTCTAAACTTTCATATGGTTTTCACAAACATTTATAGTTTTTTTTTCCCCTACACAAGAAGTTTACACAAACCTACACATTTGCATATGCAACAATACGAACAGTACAAAATTAGTTTCACACAAATATATAATTTCATATAATTTTCACCTGAAGTTATTCTGTAAATCAAATATCTGTCCATACACAACTATTGGCCCCATGGATTAGCTGAATTTCTTTTGGAACAGCCAGCAAACTATGCAGATGACATGACCTGTATGGATGAGTATTGTGACAGAATACACTTTCATTCGCTTGGTGTATCTTTTTTAATCTTGCAGCTAGAGAAGGGTTTTCCTATTATGTCCTATTAAGTACTTTGTGACACACAAATTCCACTGCATATCAGTGTAATAAAAAAATTACTATCACAATGTTATTCCCAGAATAATTAGGAAATAGTTAAGATATTGAATGCTAATTAGTGTCTTATCTATATTCAGAATAGTATCTACGTGCTGCTCCAGTTTATAGAGGGTTTAAGAGTCCCGTACATGTACCTACTTACCCGTTGTGGTGTGTAATATAATAAATAAAATGTTACATCAATTAAACGGCCTTTTCAGTAAAAAAAATGACATGCTCTAATCTGTTAAAGCATGCAATTTAAAGACTATTGACCCTGTACTACTGTGTGTTTAACCACTGCAAAGGGGTTAAACACACAGGTGAAAGCACTGCTGGTTCAGAACATAAAATGCAGCTGATCCAATCAGCATTGATGGTTCCACATCTGAGTAGTGCGACTAGTGCTGCTGATTGGATCAGCTGCATTTCCCCCTGGGACCAGCAAAGCTCTCTGAGTCTGAGCGGTATTTCAACTGTGTGTATCCCTTTGTGGGGGTTAAACACATAGTAGTCTAGGGTCAATAGTTTTAAAAATACATGCTCTAACGGATTAGAACCTGTCTTTTTAATTGATTGGATTTATATTTTTTTATCTCTGCAACTTCTGCTAAAAAAGCCATTTATGCAACATTAGAAATAAGCAGTATACATTTATAAGATGGTTGCAAAAAACTTTAAATAGACTGTCCTGTACAGGCCGTCCTTGTGGTCAGTAATTGTTTCCTAACCCAAAAGCAGAACTCACTCCCTCTATATCCGCATGCTGATTTGCTCAAGACTACTTATATATACTACATATAAACTACTAGCAACATGTGAACAGATGTTTGCAAGCTAAGCCTTATTGCACAAGATATCTTGACAAGGGGAAGACTTGAATACAGCTCATTGTGCCACTGTATATACCCATACTGGTGTGCATGGATGCAATGTCTTCTCTAAAAAATGTACTCAATTCAGATCTAGTGCTATGGTCCAAATAATGGCAAATGCTTCTTGCACTAAAGGAAACTTGCCAATGTCTTAAAATGTAGGTGATTGCAATGTAATTTGTCAGTCTTACTACTATAGAGTGTACAGTAACTCCAGTACCAAAGTAACACATTGTACACTTGCTATACACATATACAAACTATATAATCAATTTTTATTTATTTTGCTCACACACACATATAAGTATATACACACACACACAAATATGGACCCATATCCGGACATCTGCAGTAAATCAAGGTTCAAGCTGATGTGTTTTTCAGAACTCTGGAGATTCAAATTTGGAAGCAATTTTTTTTCCCCCCATGCTCATAAAATATATTTTTTTATTTTTCTATCACGCAATACTATGATAGGCCTATTTACTTGACTCCGATCCAGCTAAAAGTATACAGAACACCCTCTGAGATTTAAAATACTTAGACAACTGTACAAAAAAAAAAAAAAAACTTTAGTAAACTGTATATTCAGATTCATCTCTAATGAATGTTTCTTTTAAAATAATTCACAAACCATAGCCACACAGTTTTTCCAAAACTGTCATAAAAACTTTTGAAAGTAGTAAAATAAATATTCAGCGGCATTCCATATATTAACTACTGAATCAAATGCTTTTTGCTGTTGGTTTAGAAATGATTTGCTTAATAAACCTATCCACAACTATTCTGTAAGAGGTCACTTGGCTTGTTAACATCTCCATTCAGTATAAGATGTTCAAAAAGCCATGTTTCTTTAATACCAACTATGTGGATTATAAAATTAGGTAACAAGGGACAGAAATCCAAATAAAAACCATCAGCACTATCTTGATATTCCATAATATTAACACGTTGAAAGAAAACTCAGTTTTGTGCATGCATTTTAGTTATGCTTTCACCAATATACATCCATATTATTCTTGACTGCTCATTTTAAGCCCACTGCAGGACAATCCAGAACATTTTAAGCAGCATATGAATTTTGGAAATATGGTAAGAGGCTACTATAAAGATGAATGGTTCTTCATCCTCTGTCTAGATTTCAGAATAAAATGGACGTTGGAAAGATAAGAGTGATAAATACTAATGTCAATGAGGTGGATTTTCTCATCCTATACTGGAGAGGACTATCTTCCTTTGAAGAGGTCTTTCCTCCTACGAACTTCTTCCAGGACTCTGGCACGGTAGTGACCCCATTCTTCCTCATCTGCTTTCTGGAGGTCCAGTACCAGGTGCAGGTCTGGGCAATGTGTCCTTAGGAATGGGTTATATTCTTTTTCTTCTCCAAGAGTGGATGGACACTAGAGAGAAAGCAAAACAAAAATAAAAAGGAAAAATTACATGATTATAGTGCAGAAAGTATTATATTAATTATGTTTAACTGTCTTCTGCTCAGTTTATCAATAGTTAATAAAGTAATGGTTGGAGTTAAGCATATATAAAAAAGTCATACAAGTAAAATATTATATATTTATCTCTCAGTCATGAATATGAAAGAGCAAATATTACATGTCTGATATTTTTGTATGAGAAAAGGGTGAAAGTTAATTGATACTGAGACCAACAGAAAATGCATTTGTGCACAACTGATCCCAGGGAATCAATTTCTTAGTGATCATTTATGTCAGTATATGGTCAGGTTATAGTACAATTTATTTAATAATTATTCTTTAAAATAACCCCCAATTAAAATGCATATACGAAACAATTAAAATCAATATTTATTCCTAAATTTTACCACAATAAAATATTAGAATCTTCTGATATTAACCAATAATTCTAGTTCAGTGTCCAATATGGATTACCAACTTACTACCAGGGATTTAATCACAATAACCAGTTTATGTACAGTTCTGAAAGAGTTCACTATAATGACTGACTTATAAATCTGGAGTGTAAAACCCTGTCTAGCAAATAAATTATTTTTCTCTACTCCAGCTTTATAAGTCAGTCATAGTGAACTTTTTCAGAACTGTACATAAACTGGTTATTGTGATTAAATCCCTGGTAGTTATTAATAAAGTAGTAAATAGTAAGTTGGTAATCCATATTGGACACTGAGCTAAAATTATTGGCAAATAGAAGATTCTAATATTTTATTGTGGTATTTTAATGCGATTTGTAAAGGTATATTTTTATGATCTGTGTATAGAATATTATAACAGCATAAGTGGTATCATTTGATTCATAATCTGGTTTCTGTAAATATAATTCAATGTGTTTATAACTTTAACTTATCGTAAAGAACTTAGGAATACATATTGATTTTAATGGTTTTCGTATATGCATTTTAATTGGGGGTTATTTTAAAGAATAATTATTAAATAAATTGTACTATAACCCGGTCATATACTGACATATTATCTGGAGGCACCGCTAGACGATTATTAAATTTAGCACATTGATATAATATATTTGCAGTAAATAGAGATTATAAAAAAAAAATTAAAAAAAATATATTCTAAAAAATATTTTTTTTTTAAAAATTGATTCAAAAATTTAAATTTTTCATATTTAAAAATTAATAAATATTTTTGAAAATATTTTTTTTTCTTTTTATTGGCCAAAATTGTATTAGCGTTTTAATTTAACCAAATACTAAGCCAATATAATAATGTCTGTCACTAGAAGTGAATCAATTGAATCTATACATAGTGTTGAAATATGTTCCCCAAAATTACCCCTCACTCAGGGCGATGTTCTTAAGATGGACATTATAGGCCACATTAATGATTATATGGATATGCTTGCAATTAAGGCTAAAAATATTGCTATTGATGATGGAAAGAGGAATAAAAAAAGTGAATTATTCCAAGAATTATTCAAAATTAATAAATGCAAAAATTCTAACAAGCGAGATGAGTTAATACTAAAATCTTGGCCCCTTGTAATATGCATTATTGACGAAATGTCCCTCCTCTTTATAGAAAAGGAATTGAAAATACATGGGCTAGCAGATAATATTCGCTCCTCACGCAGATGCAAAGAGAATTTAAATATAGCCGAAAATAAAATTGATGTTTGATAAAATCAGTATGCAATCAATCAAATATTAAGGTTGAGCATGCTTAATGCCATTTGCTGAATCCATTCTGTATATTGCAAATCTGAGGTTCAGACATGAGATACCTTGCTAATTTCATCAGGATTCAGCTGGAACCTTTCCTCCCCTCCCCACTCAATATGCTAAATTATACAATTGTTCAATCACAAACAGCCCTTTAAAAATTCTCAATATACATTCTGATCTGGGAGAAGCATATGCCAACCTTCACTAACAGACACGTGATAATTTAACACCATGGTTCACTGGATTTCCTTTGAAGCTTAAATATATAAGAACCAGTTTTTTAAAAAAGGATGTAGCTCATCTCATATAGGTGTGAATGGTCCCCTGCCGAGCTCGCAGACAAGCTGACATTTTAAGTCTCTGTATGACATGGGAAACTAGATTTCAGATAAAGGAATTGTGCCTAATTTTCATGTAAGTTTAAGATACTCAAATGAACATGTATATTCAGACACATATTAAATATGAACATGAAAATCTGGGAGATTATCTATACCTAGGAAGGGTAATATGGGAAGTTAAAAGCCTGAGAGCTAAGATTTTAACATGTCGTAACCTATGTATTTTTTTAAAACATAGAAGTCTTAAGGATTTGAAGTTTGAAAAAGCATATATATATAGTTTACAAACATTAAATATATACCTCAGACTGTATAAATATCTATATATGGATCTGGGGAAATGCAATTCAGATTTGTAATAGAAAAAACAACAATTGTAATAATCCCATTTTAAAATATATAACATATTTTTGTTTTTCTATCTTCCAGATGGGGCTAATAGATGCTGATACAGGATTGCCTGCATGGGGTGACTTAAGTCATATCATATGGTTATGCACTAAATGTTTATGTAACTTTAAATACATCTCTAAAAATATTATAAGCTGAATGCATAGGAAGTCTATATAAATAGTTTCTATTTTAACATAGAATTGATAAAATACTAGTGTTTGATCTCAAATTTTACATTTTCAATTATATTAAATGGGATATATATGCTGATTACAAGCTTAAATCTAAAGGACATGACGTCCGTCCCTGTCTGAGGTAACACACTTCCCGAATCGGAAAGTTCCCCTTCAGACAGAAGTTCCCTGAACCCCAAATCAGATCCCTGTGAGGGTACATTGAAAATAGCCAACCAAGCATCAGAGGTCGCAGTATTCAAATTGACTTCTGTCCTGCTGCGTTTGCCCTGTAACACTGGCAACTTAGATAACACCTCTGTAAGGGTATATGACATAACTGCAGCCATATCCTGCAGAGTAAATGAAGTAGACGCGGTTGAAGAACCCGGCGTCGCTTGGGTGGGCGTTAAAGGTTGTGATGCTTGGGGAGACAGAAGCGGCATACCCTGATTCTCATCAGACTGAGAAGCATCTTTAGACATATTTTCCTTAAAGAAAATTCGCTCTTTACATTGTAAGGCCCTTTCAGTACATGAGGGACAAAAAGTAAGAGGGTGTTCCACAATGGCATCTAAACACATAGAACAAGTAGTTTCCTCAAGTTCACACATGTTAGACTAGCAATAGCAATAATAGTCGTTTTATGCTTGATATATTGCACTCTGAAGTCAAAACATATATTAAAAACTTTTGAACTAAACAATGTACTGTGCCTTTAAATAATAAAAGCGCAACAATTTTTGTGTTATGAGATAAAACAACGTTTTCGGCATTAAACAGTGCCCTTATGTGCCCCAAATAGCTTAACAATATTGCACCACTTGTTAGGGTATATCATATATCAATTTATATTAATTTTGACAAAACAACGTTTTCTCAGATTTATTATGTATATTAATTCAGAACCCTGCACCTCGCCACAGCTCTGCTGCGGCACCTAACTGCCCCCAGATCACACTGAAGGAACGTTCTCAGCCACTCCGTACCCTACGATTATCAAACAGAGCTAGGCCCCACCGGAGCCTCAGGACCGTGCTGCCGATCCGGAAAACACACTGTGCGACTGAGCGCGCAAAAATAGGCCCCGCCCACCATGGGCGTAACTCTAGCCTAACCGAGACCCGAATGGGTAGAGAAGAAAACAAACATGTCGGTCCTCCGTAAATTAGCCATGTGCCCCAGTATATACACACACATAGCGCAGTAAGCGCATCACAGTGCCAAATATCTCCTGTCAGCCAGCAGTATAACGAAAGTCTAACCGCATCTCCCAGCGTCAACCCACATATAAAAATTTAAAGTGACATACCAGCACACTATTAAATAAGCAGAATAACAGGGAATTCCAGGTACACCATTTCTCCTATAGTGCATACTGATTACCCCTCCCCAGCTAGGGAATATTGTCAGTCTGTTCTGATGTAACAAGTCTCCCCAGAAACAAAAGACTGAACATACTTCAATGTTGCTTGTAGCATGACACCGTTCTCCACACTGAAGAGTTTTCTTTACACTACCTTCAGTTGCTCTGTGGGAACCAGAAAGGATCTTAGATAACGTTTGCTAAGATCATCAACATCAGGGCAGAAAAACATAATTTATGTAAGAACTTACCTGATAAATTCATTTCTTTCATATTAGCAAGAGTCCATGAGCTAGTGACGTATGGGATATACATTCCTACCAGGAGGGGCAAAGTTTCCCAAACCTCAAAATGCCTATAAATACACCCCTCACCACACCCACAATTCAGTTTAACGAATAGCCAAGAAGTGGGGTGATAAGAAAGGAGCGAAAGCATCAAAAATAAGGAATTGGAATAATTGTGCTTTATACAAAAAAATCATAACCACCACAAAAAGGGTGGGTCTCATGGACTTGCTAATATGAAAGAAATGAATTTATCAGGTAAGTTCTTACATAAATTATGTTTTCTTTCATGTAATTAGCAAGAGTCCATGAGCTAGTGACGTATGGGATAGCAGATACCCAAGATGTGGAACTTCCACGCAAGAGTCACTAGAGAGGGAGGGATAAAATAAAGACAGCCAATTCCGCTGAAAAAATAATCCACAACCCAAATCAAAAGTTTTAATGAAAAAAACTGAAATCATAAGCAGAAGAATCAAACTGAAACAGCTGCCTGAAGTACTTTTCTACCAAAAACTGCTTCAGAAGAAGAGAAAACATCAAAATGGTAGAATTTAGTAAAAGTATGCAAAGAAGACCAAGTTGCTGCTTTGCAAATCTGATCAACCGAAGCTTCATTCCTAAAAGCCCAGGAAGTAGAAACTGACCTAGTAGAATGAGCCGTAATCCTTTGAGGCGGGGACTTACCCGACTCCACATAAGCATGATGAATCAAAGACTTTAACCAAGACACCAAAGAAATGGCAGAAGCCTTCTTACCTTTCCTGGAACCAGAAAAGATAACAAATAGACTAGAAGTCTTTCTAAAATCTTTAGTAGCTTCAACATAATATTTCAAAGCTCTTACTACATCCAAAGAATGTAAAGATCTCTCCTTTGAATTCTTAGGATCAGGGCACAATGAAGGGACAACAATTTCCCTACTAATGTTGTTAGAATTCACAACCTTAGGTAAAAATTGAAATGAAGTCCGCAACACCGCCTTATCCTGATGAAAAATCAGAAAAGGAGATTCACAAGAAAGAGCAGATAACTCAGAAACTCTTCTAGCAGAAGAGATAGCCAAAAGGAACAAAACTTTCCAAGAAAGTAATTTAATATCCAGAGAATGCATAGGTTCAAACGGAGGAGCCTGTAAAGCCCTCAGAACCAAATTAAGACTCCAAGGAGGAGAGATTGACTTAATGACAGGCTTGATATGAACCAAAGCCTGTACAAAACAATGAATATCAGGAAGATTAGCAATCTTTCTGTGAAAAAGAACAGAAAGAGCAGAGATTTGTCCTTTCAAAGAACTTGCAGATAAACCTTTATCCAAACCATCCTGAAGAAACTGTAAAATTCTAGGAATTCTAAAAGAATGCCAGGAGAACTTATGAGAAGAAAACCAAGAAATGTAAGTCTTCCAGACTCGATAATAAATCTTCCTAGACACAGATTTACGAGCCTGTAACATAGTATTAATTACTGAGTCAGAGAAACCTCTATGACTAAGAATCAAGTGTTGAATTTCCATACCTTCAAATTTAATGATTTGAGATCCTGATGGAAAAATGGGCCTTGAGATAGAAGGTCTGGTCTTAACGGAAGTGTCCAAGGTTGGCAACTGGCCATCCGAATGAGATCCGCATACCAAAACCTGTGAGGCCATGCTGGAGCCACCAGCAGTACAAACGAACGTTCCATTAGAATCTTGGAAATCACTCTTGGAAGAAGAACTAGAGGCGGAAAGATATAGGCAGGATGATAATTCCAAGGAAGCGACAACGCGTCCACTGCTTCCGCCTGAGGATCCCTGGATCTGGACAGATACCTGGGAAGTTTCTTGTTTAGATGAGAGGCCACATCAACAAACAACAAACAACATCCTACATGCTAGTAGCTATCATCACCCGAATACTATTAGGGGATTACCTATGGGGGAGTATATACGTTTGAGACGTAATTGTAGCACCATTGAGAATTTCAAAGAGTCAGCAAGAGATCTGAGACAGAGACTGCTTGAACGTGGGTATTCGAGGAAATTACTGGCTAAGGCATATAATAATCCTTTACGCAAAGACCGTAAGGAGTTATTAACTCCCAAATCTAAGACAAATGACACCCCTCTGAGGTTTATTACCACCTACTCACCAGTAAGTAATGAGATCACAAACATTTTACAAACACATTGGCATGTCCTTACTCAAGACACCCTATTAAAACCATTGTTACCCAATAGGCCCTTAATAACATATAGGAGAGCTAATAATCTTCGTGACAAGTTGGTGAACAGTCACTATAATAGAAATGCTAAAAGAAATCCTATTTACAAAGGGTCTTATGCGTGCGGGCACTGCAAAGTGTGCCAACATATGGTAAAAAAAACAATCTATAGTGGATAGATTTGGTAAAACGTGGCCTATTAAAGAACACATCAATTGTCAGAGTACCAACGTGATTTACTGTTTATCTTGCAGTTGCAACTTATTCTACGTTGGTATGACAACACGCTGCCTTGGCACACGTATGACCGAACATCTAAGAAATATAAGGACAGCCCAGAGAGATGTAGAAAAGAAAAAACAAATCACTAGTGTGGCTAAACACTTCCTGCAATCTCATAATGGGAATACCAATGTAATGCGATGTTGGGGTCTTGAAAAACTGAAACCAGGTATAAGAGGGGGTGAGACTGAACAAAGACTCCTTAAAAACAGAATTTATGCTTACCTGATAAATTACTTTCTCCAACGGTGTGTCCGGTCCACGGCGTCATCCTTACTTGTGGGATATTCTCCTCCCCAACAGGAAATGGCAAAGAGCCCAGCAAAGCTGGCCATATAGTCCCTCCCAGGCTCCGCCTACCCCAGTCATTCGACCGACGGACAGGAGGAAATATATATAGGAGAAACCATATGGTAACGTGGTGACTGTAGTTAGAGAAAATAATTCATCAGACCTGATTAAAAAACCAGGGCGGGCCGTGGACCGGACACACCGTTGGAGAAAGTAATTTATCAGGTAAGCATAAATTCTGTTTTCTCCAACATAGGTGTGTCCGGTCCACGGCGTCATCCTTACTTGTGGGAACCAATACCAAAGCTTTAGGACACGGATGAAGGGAGGGAGCAAATCAGGTCACCTAAACGGAAGGCACCACGGCTTGCAAAACCTTTCTCCCAAAAATAGCCTCCGAAGAAGCAAAAGTATAAAATTTGAAAAATTTGGCAAAAGAGTGCAGTGAAGACCAAGTCGCTGCCTTACATATCTGGTCAACAGGAGCCTCGTTCTTGAAGGCCCATGTGGAAGCCACAGCCCTAGTGGAGTGAGCTGTGATACTTTCAGGAGGCTGCCGTCCGGCAGTCTCAAAAGCCAATCTGATAATGCTTTTAAGCCAAAAGGAAAGAGAGGTAGAAGTTGCTTTTTTACCTCTCCTTTTACCAGAATAAACAACAAACGAAGAAGATGTTTGTCTGAAATCTTCAGTAACCTCTAAATAGAATTTTAGAGCACGGACTACGTCCAAATTGTGTAACAAACGTTCCTTCTTTGAAACTGGATTCGGACACAAAGAAGGTACAACTATCTCCTGGTTAATATTTTTGTTGGAAACAACCTTCGGAAGAAAACCAGGCTCAGTACGCAAAACCACCTTATCTGCATGGACCAGATAGGGCGGAGAACACTGCAGAGCAGATAACTCAGAAACTCTTCTAGCAGAAGAAATTGCAACCAAAAAACAAAACTTTCCACGATAATAACTTAATATCTACGGAATGTAAGGGTTCAAACGGAACCCCTTGAAGAACTGAAAGAACTAGATTAAGACTCCAGGGAGGAGTCAAAGGTCTGTAAACAGGCTTGATTCTAACCAGAGCCTGAACAAACGCTTAAACGTCTGGCACAGCTGCCAGCCTTTTGTGAAGTAAAACAGATAAAGCAGAGATCTGTCCCTTCAGAGAACTTGCAGATAATCCTTTCTCCAAACCTTCTTGTAGAAAGGAAAGAATCTTAGGAATTTTTATCTTGTTCCATGGGAATCCTTTAGATTCACACCAACAGATATATTTTTTCCATATTTTATGGTAAATTTTTCTAGTTACAGGCTTTCTAGCCTGAATAAGAGTAGCTATTACAGAATCTGAAAACCCACGCTTTGATAGAATCAAGCGTTCAATCTCCAAGCAGTCAGTTGGAGGGAAACCAGATTCGGATGTTCGAATGGACCCTGAACAAGAAGGTCCTGTCTCAAAGGTAGCTTCCATGGTGGAGCCAATGACATAGTCACCAGGTCTGCATACCAAGTCCTGCGTGGCCACGCAGGAACTATTAAGATCACCGAAGCCCTCTCCTGATTGATCCTGGCTACCAGCCTGGGAATGAGAGGAAACGGTGGGAATACATAAGCTAGGTTGAAGATCCAAGGTGCTACTATTGTATCCACTAGAGTCGCCTTGGGATCCCTGGATTTGGACCCGTAACAAGGGACCTTGAAGTTCTGACGAGAGGCCATCAGATCCATGTCTGGAATGCCCCATAATTGAGTTATTTGGGCAAAGATTTCCGGATGGAGTTCTCCGGATGCTCCTCCATCACCAGGGAACTCCTTGATCCCCCCTGATGGTTGATATATGCAACAGTCGTCATGTTGTCTGATTGACACCTTATGAATTTGGCCTTTGCTAGTCGAGGCCAAGCCTTGAGAGCATTGAATATCGCTCTTAGTTCCAGAATGTTTATCGGGAGAAGAGAGTCTTCCCGAGACCATAGACCCTGAGCTTTCAGGGGTTCCCAGACCGCGCCCCAGCCCACCAGACTGGCGTCGGTCGTGACAATGACCCACTCTGGTCTGCGGAAGCTCATTCCCTGTGACAGGTTGTCCAGGGTCAGCCACCAACGGAGTGAATCTCTGATCCTTTGATCTACTTGGATCGTCGGAGACAAGGCTGTATAATCCCCATTCCACTGTCTGAGCATGCACAGTTGTAATGGTCTTAGATGAATTCGTGCAAAAGGAACTATGTCCATTGCCGCAACCATCAAACCTATTACTTCCATGCACTGCGCTATGGAAGGAAGAAGAACAGAATGAAGTACCTGACAAGAGCTTAGAAGTTTGATTTTCTGGCCTCTGTCAGAAAAATCTTCATTTCTAAGGAAACTATTATTGTTCCCAAGAAGGGAACTCTTGTTGACGGGGACAGAGAACTTTTTTCTATGATCACTTTCCACCTGTGAGATCTGAGAAAGGCTAGGACAATGTCCGTATGAGCCCTTGCTTTTGACAGAGACGACACTTGAATCAGGATGTCGTCCAAGTAAGGTACTACTGCAATGCCCCTTGGTCTTAGCACCGCTAGAAGGGACCCTAGTACCTTTGTGAAAATCCTTGGAGCAGTGGCTAATCCGAATGGAAGTGCCACAAACTGGTAATGCTTGTCCAGAAAGGCGAACCTTAGGAACCGAAGATGTTCCTTGTGGATAGGAATATGTAGGTACGCATCCTTTAAATCCACCGTGGTCATGAATTGACCTTCCTGAATGGTAGGAAGGATCGTTCGAATGGTTTCCATTTTGAACGATAAAACCCTTAGAAACTTGTTTAGAATCTTGAGATCTAAAATTGGTCTGAATGTTCCCTCTTTTTTGGGAACTATGAACAGGTTGGAGTAAAACCCCATCCCTTGTCCTAATGGAACAGGATGAATCACTCCCATTCTTGACAGGTCTTCTACACAATGTAAGAATGCCTGTCTTTTAATTTGGTTCGAAGATAATTGAGACCTGTGGAACCTTCCCCTTGGGGGTAGTTCTCTGAATTCCAGGAGATAACCTTGAGAAACTATTTCTAGCGCCCAAGGATCCTGAATATCTCTTGCCCAAGCCTGAGCAAAGAGAGAAAGTCTGCCCCCCACCAGATCCGGTCCCGGATCGGGGGCCAACACTTCATGCTGTTTTGGTAGCAGTGGCAGGTTTCTTGGCCTGCTTACCCTTGTTCCAGCCTTGCATCGGTCTCCAGGCTAGCTTGGTTTGAGAAGTATTACCCTCTTACTTAGAGGGTGTAGAATTTGAGGCTGGTCCGTTTCTGCGAAAGGGACGAAAATTTGGCTTATTTTTAGCCTTAAAAGACCTATCCTGAGGAAGGGCGTGGCCCTTTCCCCCAGTGATGTCTGAAATAATCTCTTTCAAGTCAGGGCCAAACAGTGTTTTACCCTTGAAAGGGATGTTAAGCAATTTGGTCTTGGAGGACACATCCGCTGACCAAGACTTTAGCCAAAGCGCTCTGCGCGCCACGATAGCAAACCCTGAATTATTCGCCGCTAATCTAGCCAATTGCAAAGCGGCATCTAAAATAAAAGAGATAGCCAATTTAAGTGCTTGAACTCTGTCCATAACCTCCTCATACGAAGATTCTTTATTGAGCGACTTTTCTAGTTCTTCGAACCAGAAACACGCAGCTGTAGTGACAGGAACAATGCATGAAATTGGTTGTAGAAGGTAACCTTGCTGAACAAACATCTTTTTAAGCAAACCCTCTAACTTTTTATCCATAGGATCTTGAAAGCACAACTATCTTCTATAGGAATAGTAGTGCGTTTGTTTAGAGTAGAAACCGCCCCCTCGACCTTGGGGACTGTCTGCCATAAGTCCTTTCTGGGGTCGACTATAGGAAATAATTTCTTAAATATAGGGGGAGGAACAAAAGGTATGCCGGGCCTTTCCCACTCCTTATTTACTATGTCCGCCACCCGCTTGGGTATAGGAAAAGCATCAGGGGACACCGGAACCTCTAGGAACTTGTCCATCTTACATAATTTCTTTGGAATGACCAAATTGTCACAATCATCCAGAGTAGATAATACCTCCTTAAGTAGTGCGTGGAGATGTTCTAATTTAAATTTAAATGTTACAACATCAGGTTCAGCTTGTTGAGAAATTTTCCCTGAATCTGAAATTTCTCCCTCAGACAAAACCTCCCTCCTGGCCCCTTCAGATTGGTGTGAGGGCATGTCAGAACAGTTATCATCAGCGTCCTCTTGCTCTTCAGTGTGTAAAACAGAGCAATCACGCTTTCTCTGATAAGTAGGCATTTTGGATAAAATGTTTGCAATAGAATTATCCATTACAGCCGTTAATTGTTGCATGGTAATAAGTATTGGCGCACTAGATGTACTAGGGGCCTCTTGTGTGGGCAAAACTGGTGTAGACACAGAAGGGGATGATGCAGTACCATGCTTACTCCCCTCATTTGAGGAATCATCATGGGCAATATCATTATCTATGGCATTATTGTCCCTACTTTGTTTGGACACTATGACACAATTATCACATATATTTAAATGGGGAGAAACCTTGGCTTTCATACATATAGAACATCGTTATCTGATGGTTCAGACATGTTAAACAGGCTTAAACTTGTCAACAAAGCACAAAAAACGTTTTACAATAAAACCGTTACTGTCACTTTAAATTTTAAACTGAACACACTTTATTACTGAATATGTGAAAAAGTATGAAGGAATTGTTCAAAATTCACCAAAATTTCACCACAGTATCTTAAAGCCTTAAAAGTATTGCACACCAAATTTGAAAGCTTTAACCCTTAAAATAACGGAACCGGAGCCGTTTTTACATTTAACCCCTATACAGTCCCTGGTATCTGCTTTGCTGAGACCCAACCAAGCCCAGAGGGGAATACGATACCAAATGATGCCTTCTATAAGCTTTTTCAGTGGTTCTTAGCTCCTCACACATGCATCTGCATGCCATGCTTTCCAAAAACAACTGCGCATTAGTGGCGCGAAAATGAGGCTCTGCCTATGACTAAAAAAGGCCCCCAGTGAAAAAGGTGTCCAATACAGTGCCTGCCGTTTTTTTAAAACAATCCCCAAGATTATAATAACTATTAATAGTTATAATCTGCCAAATATGCTTAGTAAAGTAATCGTTTTAGCCCAGAAAAATGTCTACCAGTTTTTTAAGCCCTAATGAAGCCCTTTATTCTTATACTAAACTAAGAAAATGGCTTACCGGTTCCCATAGGGAAAATGACAGCTTCCAGCATTACCAAGTCTTGTTAGAAATGTGTCATACCTCAAGCAGCAAAAGTCTGCTCACTGTTTCCCCCAACTGAAGTTAATTCATCTCAACAGTCCTGTGTGGAAACAGCCATCGATTTTAGTAACGGTTGCTAAAATCATTTTCCTCTTACAAACAGAAATCTTCATCTCTTTTCTGTTTCAGAGTAAATAGTACATACCAGCACTATTTTAAAATAACAAACTCTTGATTGAAGAATAAAACTACATTTAACACCAAAAAAACTCTTAGCCATCTCCGTGGAGATGTTGCCTGTGCAACGGCAAAGAGAATGACTGGGGTAGGCGGAGCCTGGGAGGGACTATATGGCCAGCTTTGCTGGGCTCTTTGCCATTTCCTGTTGGGGAGGAGAATATCCCACAAGTAAGGATGACGCCGTGGACCGGACACACCTATGTTGGAGAAATGGAAACCAAATGGGTCTTTAATCTGAACACGGTCATACCAAATGGTATGAATGAATTCAACAATTACTGGGTGTATATCTGAAATAACCAATAGCATCTATAGGTCATTTTTAATATTTATAATCATCAGATTGATAATCTCTGTTCTAGGATAAGCATGTGATATTACACATGACTATCGGTTCAGTTTTTTGTAATTCACAACTGATGATTTCCTGATACTATTTTAGAAAATTAGCCACATCTTATATGGCATGATATATGTAGTAATACGAAAGGTTAAACTACTAATAGTTATTACCCTTGAGGATTCTGCTGGTTGTATACAGTCTCTTAGAATCCATGGCTAATTCACATACAGCTGCTATGAATAGTATCATAGATGAGGGGTAGAACATATCTTCATGATGTTATATAGATATACAACATACTAGATATATGGAACCCTACCAACTGTCCTAGTTTGGAAGCAAACAAGCAGCTTCCATCTGGTCGTGGTTGGGGTGTCTGGTAGTTTTATAATAACTTCTATTTTACATCCTGTTATTGTTTTTCCCACGTCTAAAATTAATTTTGACCTAAATAATTTCCATCATTTATGATACACTGATGGTGTTTTACTGATGTGCTTTATATGGAGTTAACTTTGTAACAGCTAATAGAGATCCTATGATATATCCAATGTTCATATAGGACTTTATGTCTTCAATCCTAGGGGTAATGTATTAACACCTTCCCTTTGCTTGTAAGAGAATTAACAATACTTTATTTATATGGGTATAGTCCAATATATGAATTTTGCGGCACACATAGGTGGGCATAGGATGATTTGTTTGAGTGTATAGTTATGGATTGCTGGTATTTATCATATACGAAAACATACCTCTGTATGGATATTACATCTCTAAACACAGAGTATTTTAAGCCTGCAAACTACATAACAAACTACCTCGGTTATATAATATTATTAGCGCTTCTTATGTCTCCATAAATCTGTATATAATAAGAAATCATCAGTTTGACAAATGACTTATTTGATGGATTAATCTATGGGTGCATAAGGGTTTTTTGTTTCTGAGGCTTAAGTAGCTATATTATGCATAATTCACAGAGTCCGATATCGCACCAATGACAAAGCGTGCGGTATTGCTCCAATCAGATGGAGACTTTCCTATGGACGCGAATTACGCATGATAATCCACCAATGTCAAGGCGTGCGGCACTACTCCAATCGGAAGGATATTTTCCTATGGGCGTGAACCAAGCCCGTAACCGATTGGAGGATACGAAGGTGGAGTCTGGGAAAGGTCCCGGATTGGCTACTAACCGGTGTTCTGGAGAGATATTAAGCTCCGAACATCAGAGCCTCGGCTTACTATTTTAGGCATTGAATGTGAAACATTGATAAAGGCTTTCTAATAGCCGAAACGCGTTTGTACAGCACGTTCTTTACCGGCTCATCCTATCACTCCAGCCACCTGATGCCGACGCTTCCAGTTATCGGCCAGGAAACAGTGTTAGGAGGGCCCTCTTTGCTTTTATTATTGTTAAATAGGTGGTTGTGGGTAGTATAATTTATCCACTAGGGATGTTTATCCTGGTTTTAACTTATGACTAATAAAGTATGAATGGTTTTACTTTTTATATCTCCTATTAGAGTGAGAGTGAGTGCTATAGTAACCCCTTACCTTCCTGTCCTTTTGTTCGAATTATATTTTTGAGGGGCAGCACCGGAATTTTATAATTCCTATCTCACCTATTCTTACAGTGTAGTGCCAGTTTGTTTTTCTTTGGTTCCTAGTATTAGATGAGAGGCCATCAGATCTATTTCTGGAAGACCCCAGATTTGAACAATCTGAAGAAATACCTCTGGGTGAAGAGACCATTCGCCCGGATGTAACGTCTGGCGACTGAGATAATCCGCTTCCCAATTGTCTACACCTGGGATGTGAACCGCAGAAATTAGACAGGAGCTGGATTCCGCCCATACAAGTATCCAAGATACTTCTTTCATAGCTTGAGGACTGTGAGTCCCACCTTGATTGACATACGCCACGGTTGTGACATTGTCCGTCTGAAAACAAATAAATGATTCTCTCTTCAGAAGAGGCCAGAACTGGAGAGCTCTGAAAATCGCACAGAGTTCCAAAATGTTGATTGGTAATCTCGCCTCCTGAGATTCCCAAACCCCTTGCGCTGTCAGAGATCCCCATACAGCTCCCCAACCTGAAAGACTCGCATCTGTTGAGATCACAGTCCAGGTTGGGCGAACAAAAGAGGCCCCTTGAATTAAACGATAGTGATCCAACCACCAAGTCAGAGAAGATCGAACATTGGGGTTTAAGGATATTATTTGTGATATCCTTGTATAATCCCTGCACCACTGGTTCAGCATACAAAGCTGAAGAGGTCTCATGTGAAAACGAGCAAAGGGGATCGCGTCCGATGCAGCAGTCATGAGACCTAGAATTTCCATGCAAAAAGCTACCGAAGGGAATGACTGAGACTGAAGGTTTCGACAAGCTGAAACCAACTTCAGACGTCTCTTTTCTGTTAGAGACAAAGTCATGGACACTGAATCTATTTGAAAGCCCAAAAAGGTTACCTTTGTCTGAGGAATCAAAGAACTCTTTGGTAAATTGATCCTCCAACTATGTTTTTGAAGAAACAACACAAGTTGATTCGTATGAGATTCTGCAGAATGTAAAGACTGAGCAAGTACCAAGATATCGTCCAAATAAGGAAATACCGCAATACCCTGTTCTCTGATTACAGAGAGAAGGGCACCGAGAACCTTTGAAAAGATCCTTGGAGCTGTTGCTAGGCCAAACGGAAGGGCAACAAACTGGTAATGCTTGTCTAGAAAAGAGAATCTCAGAAACTGATAGTGATCTGGATGAATCGGAATATGAAGATATGCATCCTGTAAATCTATTGTGGACATATAATGCCCTTGCTGAACAAAAGGCAGAATAGTCCTTATAGTCACCATTTTGAATGTTGGTATTCTTACATAACGATTCAATATTTTTAGATCCAGAACTGGTCTGAAGGAATTCTCCTTCTTTGGTACAATGAATAGATTTGAGTAAAACCCCAGACCCCGTTCCAGAACTGGAACTGGCACAATTACCCCAGCCAACTCTAGATCTGAAACACATTTCAGAAATGCCTGAGCCTTTACTGGGTTTACTGGAATGCGAGAGAGAAAAAAATCTTCTCACAGGAGGTCTTATCTTGAAACCTATTCTGTATCCTTGAGAAACAATGTTCTGAATCCAAAGACTGTGAATCGAATTGATCCAAATATCTTTGAAAAATCGTAACCTGTCCCCTACCAGCTGTGCTGGAATGAGGGCCACACCTTCATGCGGATTTGGGAGCTGGTTTTGACTTTCTAAAAGGCTTGGATTTATTCCAGACTGGAGAAGGTTTCCAAACAGAAACCGTTCCTTTAAGGGAAGGGTCAGGCTTCTGTTCCTTATTCTGACGAAAGGAACGAAAACGATTAGCAGCCCTGTATTTACCTTTAGATTTTTTGTCCTGCGGCAAAAAAGGTTCCTTTCCCCCCAGTAACAGTTGAAATAATAGAATCCAACTGTGAACCAAATAATTTATTACCTTGGAAAGAAAGAGAAAGCAAAGTTGACTTAGAAGTCATATCTGCACTCCAAGATTTAAGCCATAAAGCTCTTCTAGCTAAAATAGCTAAAGACATATACCTGACATCAATTCTAATGATATCAAAAATGGCATCACAAATAAAGTTATTAGCATGTTGAAGAAGTTTAACAATGCTATAAGCATTATGATCTGACACTTGTTGCGCTAAAGCCTCCAACCAGAAAGTTGAAGCTGCAGCAACATCAGCCAAAGAAATAGCAGGTCTAAGAAGATTACCTGAACATAAATAAGCTCTCCTTAGAAAGGATTCAATCTTCCTGTCTAAAGGATCCTTAAAGGAAGTACTATCTGCCGTAGGAATAGTAGTACGTTTAGCAAGAGTAGAAATAGCCCCATCAACTTTAGGGATTTTATCCCAAAATTCTAATCTATCAGATGGCACAGGGTACAATTTCTTAAACCTTTGAGAAGGAGTAAATGAAGTACCCAGACTATTCCATTCCCTAGAGATTACTTCTGAAATAGCATCAGGAACTGGAAAAACTTCAGGAATAACTACATGAGGTTTGAAAACCGAATTTAAACGCTTAGTAGATCTAGAATCAAGAGGACTAGACTCCTCCATATCTAATGCAATTAACACTTCTTTAAGTAAAGAACGAATAAACTCCATCTTAAATAAATATGAAGATTTATCAGTGTCAATATCTGAGGCAGAATCTTCTAAACCACATAGATCCTCATCAGAAACAGATAAGTCAGAATGATGACGGTCACTTAAAAATTCATCTGAAATATGAGAAGTTTTAAAAGACCTTTTACGCTTACTGGAAGGAGGAATAACAGACAGAGCCTTCCTAATAGATTTAGAAACAAATTCTTTTACATTAACAGGAACATCCTGAACATTAGATGTTGAAGGAACAACAACAGGTAATGGATTATTACTAATGGAAACACAATCTGCATTAGAAAGTTTATCATGACAGTTATCCCAAACAGTTACCAAAAGTTTACAACAGATGCACTTAACTTTGGTAGAACCAGCATCAGGCAGCGTCTTTCCAGAAGTAGATTCTGATCCAGGGTCATGTTGAGACATCTTGCAATATGTAATAGAAAAAACAACATATAAAGCAAAAATATCAAATTCCTTAAATGACAGTTTCAGGAATGGGAAAAAATGCCAAATGAACAAGCCTCTAGCAACCAGAAGCAATGAAAAATGAGACTGAAATAATGTGAAAAAAAGGTGGAGACAAGAATGACACCCACATTTTTTGGCGCCAAAAATGACGCCCACATTATTGGCGCCAAGTACAACGCCTATATTTTTTGGCGCCAAGTATGACGCCACATCCTGTGACGCCGAAAAAAACGACGCCCACAATTTTGGCGCCAAAAAAACGTCTGAACGTCAAAAATGACGCAACCATACACAAACTTCCGGCGTCAATTAGGGCGCCGGAAATGACAAAATTTTTGCGCCAAAAAAGTCCGCGCCAAGAATGACGCAATAAATTGAAGAATTTTCAGCCCCCGCGAGCCTAACAGCCCACAGGGAAAAAAAGTCAATTGAAAAAATTCTTTTAAGGTAAGAAAAAAAGATTCCATATGCATTATCCCAAATAATGAAACTGACTGTCTGAAAATAAGGAATACTGATTATCCTGAATCATGGCAAATATAAGTTTAAACACATATATTTAGAACTTTACATATAAAGTGCCCAACCATAGCTTAGAGTGTCATAATAAAATAAGACTTACTTACCCTAAGACAATCATCTACATATAGTAGACAGCCAAACCAGTACTGAAACGAGAATCAATAGAGGTAATGGTATATGAGAGTATATCGTCGATCTGAAAAGGGAGGTAAGAGATGAATCTCTACGACCGATAACAGAGAACCTATGAAATAGATCCCCTAGAGGAAGACCATAGTATTCAAATAGGCAATACTCTCTTCACATCCCTCTGACATTCACTGCACTCTGAGAGGAAAACCGGGCTCCTGCCTGCTGCGAAGCGCATATCAACGTAGAATCTAGCACAAACTTACTTCACCACCTCCATGGGAGGCAAAGTTTGTAAAACTGAATTGTGGGTGTGGTGAGGGGTGTATTTATAGGCATTTTGAGGTTTGGGAAACTTTGCCCCTCCTGGTAGGAATGTATATCCCATACGTCACTAGCTCATGGACTCTTGCTAATTACATGAAAGAAAAGAATATGTCTCCACTCCTCTTGGGAAGTTATAGACTGACGATTTCTCCCTGAGAAAAACATAATTTATGCTTACCTGATAAATTCCTTTCTCCTGTAGTGTAGTCAGTCCACGGGTCATCATTACTTCTGGGATATTAACTCCTCCCCAACAGGAAGTGCAAGAGGATCACCCAAGCAGAGCTGCTATATAGCTCCTCCCCTCTACGTCACACCCAGTCATTCGACCGAGAACCAAACGAGAAAGGAGAAACTATAGGGTGCAGTGGTGACTGGAGTATAATTTAAAAATTTAGACCTGCCATAAAAAACAGGGCGGGCCGTGGACTGACTACACTACAGGAGAAAGGAATTTATCAGGTAAGCATAAATTATGTTTTCTCCTGTTAAGTGTAGTCAGTCCACGGGTCATCATTACTTCTGGGATACCAATACCAAAGCTAAAGTACACGGATGACGGGAGGGACAGGCAGGATCTTTATACGGAAGGGACCACTGCCTGAAGAACCTTTCTCCCAAAAACAGCCTCCGAAGAAGCAAAAGTGTCAAATTTGTAAAATTTGGAAAAAGTATGAAGAGAAGACCAAGTTGCAGCCTTGCAAATCTGTTCAACAGATGCCTCATTCTTAAAAGGCCCAAGTGGAAGCCACAGCTCTAGTAGAATGAGCTGTAATTCTTTCAGGAGGCTGCTGTCCAGCAATCTCATAGGCTAAACGTATTATGCTACGAAGCCAAAAAGAGAGAGAGGTAGCAGAAGCTTTTTGACCTCTCCTCTGTCCAGAATAAACGACAAACAGGGAAGAAGTTTGGCGAAAATCTTTAGTTGCCTGTAAATAAAATTTCAGGGCACGGACTACATCTAGATTGTGCAGAAGTCGTTCCTTCTTTGAAGAAGGGTTAGGACACAATGATGGAACAATCTCTTGATTGATATTCTTGTTAGTGACAACCTTAGGTAAGAACCCAGGTTTAATACGCAGAACTACCTTATCTGAATGAAAAATCAGATACGGAGAATCACAACGTAAGGCTGATAACTCAGAGACTCTACGAGCCGAGGAAATAGCCATCAAAAACAGAACTTTCCAAGATAACAATTTAATATCAATGGAATGAAGGGGTTCAAACGGAACACCCTGTAAAACGTTAAGAACTAAATTTAAAGTAGCATCAATGCAATTAGTACATAAATTTCTATTGGGCTCCACCTTGGCTTTTGCACATATAGCACAGAGATATTCCTCTGAGTCAGACATGTTTAACAAACTAGCAATTAAACTAGCAAGCTTGGAAATACTTTTCACTCAATTTACAAGTAATTTAGAAAAACGCACTGTGCCTTTAAGAAGCACAGAAAAAAATTATGACAGTTGAATAACAATGAACCAGAGAAATTATAAAAACCAAATTTTTCCCGGTAAAGGCATAAATTTAGCAAAGGATTGCCCCCATTAGCAATGGATAACTAACCCTTAATAGCAGAAAAAAAAAAAAAAATGTACAAAATATAAACGTTTTTTATCACAGTCAAAGCACAATCTCACAGGTCTGCTGTGAGTGATTACCTCCCTCAAAATAATTTTTGAAGATCCTTGAGCTCTGTAGAGACGATCCGGATCATGCAGGGAGAGAAACAGACTTTTGACTGAATTTCTGATGCGTAGCAAAAGCGCCAAAATAGGCCCCTCCCCCTCACACACAGCAGTGAGGGAAGTTCAGTAAACTGTCTTAAATTAAAATAAACGACAGCCAAGTGGAAAAACAGTGCCCAAAACAATTTTTCACCCAGTACCTCAGATAATTAAACGATTTAGCATGCCAGCAAAAACGTTTAAAATCAAATAACATGAAATGTCATTAAACAGCCTGTTGCTAGACGTTCCCACTGCAAGTTAGGCTAAAAGTTATATGCATATAGTATTATCCCAGTGAAGTGCCATTCCCCAGAATACTGAAGTGTACACATATATACATAACAGCCTGATACCAGTTGCTACTACTGCATTTAAGGCTGAACTTACATTATATCGGTATTGGCAGTATTTTCTCAGTCAATTCCATTCCTCAGAAAATAATATACTGCAACATACCTCTTTGCAGGTGAACCTGCCCGCTGTCCCCTGATCTGAAGTTTACCTCACTCCTCAGAATGGCCGAGAACAGCAAAATGAATCTTAGCTACGCCGGCTAAAATCATTCAAAAACTCAGGTAGATTCTTCTTCAAATTCTACCTGAGAAGGAACAACACACTCCGGTGCTGTTTTAAAATAACAAACTTTTGATTGAAGATATAAAAACCAAGTATAATCACCACAGTCCTCTAACACATCCTATCTATTAGTTGGGTGCAAGAGAATGACTGGGTGTGACGTAGAGGGGAGGAGCTATATAGCAGCTCTGCTTGGGTGATCCTCTTGCACTTCCTGTTGGGGAGGAGTTAATATCCCAGAAGTAATGATGACCCGTGGACTGACTACACTTAACAGGAGAAAAACATAATTTATGCTTACCTGATAAATTTATTTCTCTTGTGATGTATCGAGTCCACGGATTCATCTTTACTTGTGGGATATTCTCCTGCCCTACAGGAAGTGGCAAAGAGAGCACCCACAGCAGAGCTGCCTATATAGCTCCCCCCTTAGCTCCAGTGTTAATTTTGACATTAAATTTCGATTTAGTCTTAGTTTTAGTCTTTTGACTAAAATGCCATTTTAGTTTTAGTCGTATTTTAGTCATCTGAATTGTTTTAGTTTTAGTCAACTAAATCTCCAGTAGATTTTAGTCGACTAAAATCTAAGGGGTTAAGTTAAAGTGTAATGCATTATTTAAGCATTTCTCTATAATTTCCAAACTGATTATATACTCCAGAGTAAACATAACACCTTTTATTATTTATGGTATTAAGGTTTACAACATGCAATACAGACACAGATTTAGCCCTTGTGATATATAACATCTAAATTAAACTTAAAATTAAATAAAACCAAGTTTCATAAACAAACAGAAGTGCAACTTTAAAATATAAAAAAAACAAACTGTAAACTGTTTTGTCTGTATTGCACATATTACCTAATATAAAAACTTTTAACAGTTCTCTGTTAATAATTAAAACAAGTATCACATTTCTGCAGCTAGCACAGGGCCAGGCACAGCATAACTTAAACCCATACTCTTGGGTTATGCTTATTTCTATAGGAAGAATCAACTGATTGTTCACAAATTTGAAAAATTTTCGGCAACAATATTAGCACTACTCTAGAACTTCCAAACTCATTTATCTTAAAATGTAATAAAATTAAGTTTTGAAAATTTGACAAAAGTGCAGCAATTTGATATGGATTGACTATAACACCTTGCATAAAATATTTGTCAGAAAATTTTTATTTAGTTTTAGTCATAGTCTTTTGACTAAAATGCCATTTTAGTTTTAGTTGTATTTTAGTCATAAGAATTTCTTTAGTTTTCTACTCATTTTAGTCTAGTTTTAGTCAAATAAATTAACACTGCTTAGCTCCACCCCCCAGTCATTCGACCGAAGTCTAGGAAGAAAAAGGAGAAACCATAGGGTGCAGTGGTGACTGAAAGTTTTAAAATAAAAATATATATGCCTGTCTTAAAAAACAGGGCGGGCCGTGGACTCGATACATCACAAGAGAAATAAATTTATCAGGTAAGCATAAATTATGTTTTCTCTTGTAAGATGTATCGAGTCCACGGATTAATCCTTACTTGTGGGATACCAATACCAAAGCTTTAGGACACGGATGAAGGGAGGGACAAGACAGGGACCTTAAACGGAAGGCACCACTGCTTGTAGAACCTTTCTCCCAAAAATAGCCTCCGAAGAAGCAAAAGTATCAAATTTGTAAAATTTGGAAAAGGTATGAAGCGAAGACCAAGTCGCCGCCTTACAAATCTGTTCAACAGAAGCCTCATTCTTAAAAGCCCATGTGGAAGCCACAGCTCTAGTAGAATGAGCAGTAATCCTTTCAGGAGGCTGCCGTCCAGCAGTCTCATAGGCCAAACGGATGATGCTTTTCAGCCAAAAGGAAAGAGGTAGCCGTAGCCCTTTGACCTCTCCGTTTACCAGAATAAACAACAAACAAAGAAGATGTTTGACGGAAATCTTTAGTTGCTTGTAAGTAGGATTTTAAAGCACGAACCACATCAAGATTGTGTAACAGATGTTCCCTCTTAGATGAAGGATTAGGACACAAAGAAGGAACCACAATCTCTTGATTGATATTCTTATTAGAAACAACCTTAGGAAGAAACCCAGGTTTGGTACGTAAAACCACCTTATCTGCATGGAAAACAAGGTAAGGGGAATCACATTGTAAAGCAGATAGCTCAGAAACTCTTTGAGCCGAAGAGATAGCTACTAAAAACAAAACTTTCCAAGATAGGAGCTTAATATCTATGGAATGCATAGGTTCAAACGGAACCCCTTGAAGAACTTTAAAAACTAAGTTTAGGCTCCATGGCAGAGCAACAGGTTTAAATACAGGCTTGATTCTGACCAAAGCCTAACTAAATGCATTAACGTCTGGGACATCTGCCAGACGTTTGTGAAGTAGAATAGACAAAGCAGATATTTGTCCTTTTAGGGAACTAGCAGATAATCCCTTCTCCAAACCTTCTTGGAGAAAAGATAATATTCTAGGAATCCTAATCTTACTCCACGAGTAACCTTTGGATTCACACCAATAAAGATATTTGCGCCAAATCTTATGATAAATCTTCCTGGTGACAGGTTTTCTAGCCTGAATCAGGGTATCAATGACCGATTCAGAGAAACCACGCTTTGATAAAATCATGCGTTCAATCTCCAAGCAGTCAGACGCAGAGAAATTAGATTTGGATGCATGAACGGACCTTGGATTAGAAGGTCCCGCCTCATTGGCAGAGTCCACGGTGGAACAGAGGACATGTCCACTAGGTCTGCATACCAAGTCCTGCGTGGCCACGCAGGAGCTATCAGAATTACCGAAGCTCTCTCCTGCTTGATTCTGGCAACCAGACGTGGGAGGAGAGGAAACGGTGGAAATAAATAGGCCAGATTGAAGGACCAAGGCACTGCTAGAGCATCTATCAGTACCACCTTGGGATCCCTGACCTGGACCCGTAACGAAGAAGTTTGGCATTCTGACGAGACGCCATCAGATCCAATTCTGGTGTGCCCCATAGCTGAATCAGCTGGGCGAATACCTCCGGATGGAGTTCCCACTCCCCCGGATGAAGAGTCCGACGACTTAGAAAATCCGCCTCCCAGTTCTCTACTCCTGGGATGTGGATTGCTGAGTAATGGCAAGAGTGATCCTCTGCCCATCGGATTATTTTGGTTACCTCCATCATTGCTAGAGAACTCCTTGTTCCTCCCTGATGATTGATATAAGCTACAGTCGTGATGTTGTCCTACTGAAACCTGATGAATTTGGCCGCAGCAAGCTGAGGCCACGCCTGAAGTGCATTGAAAATCGCTCTCAGTTCTAAAATGTTTATCGGGAGGAGAGCTTCCTCCCGAGACCATAAGCCCTGTGCTTTCAGGGAGTTCCTGGCTGGCATCTGTCGTTACAATGAGCCACTCTGGCCTGCGGAAGCACATTCCCTGAGACAGGTGGTCCTGAGACAACCACCAGAGAAGAGAATCTCTGGTCTCCTGGTCCAGATGCAGTTGAGGAGATAAATCTGCATAATCCCCATTCCACTGTTTGAGCATGCATAGTTGCAGTGGTCTGAGGTGTAGACGGGCAAAAGGAACTATGTCCATTGCCGCTACCATGAGTCCGATTACCTCCATACACTGAGCCACTGATGGCCGAGGAATGGAATGAAGAGTTCGGCAAGTGGATAAGAGGTTTAACTTTCTGACCTCCGTCAGAAATATTTTCATTTCTACCGAGTCTATCAGAGTCCCTAGGAAGGAAACTCTTGTAAGAGGGAAGAGAGAACTCTTTTTTATGTTCACCTTCCACCCGTGAGATGTCAGAAAAGCCAACACGATGTCTGTGTGAGACTTGGCTAGCTGGAAAGTCGACGCCTGAATTAAGATGTCGTCTAGATAAGGCGCTACTGCTATGCCCCGTGGTCGTAGAACCACCAGAAGGGACCCTAGCACTTTTGTGAAAATTCTGGGAGCCGTGGCCAACCCGAAGGGAAGGGCCACAAACTGGTAATGCCTGTTTAGAAAGGTGAATCTGAGGAATTGATGATGATCTCTGTGTATAGGGATGTGTAGATACGCATCCTTTAAGTCCACGGTAGTCATATAATGACCCTCCTGGATCAGAGGTAGAATAGTCCGAATAGTCTCCATCTTGAATGATGGAACTTTGAGGAACTTGTTTAGAATTTTGAGATCCAAGATTGGTCTGAAAGTTCCCTCTTTCTTGGGAACCACAAACAGGTTTGAATAAAACCCTAGCCTCTGTTCCTCCTTTGGGACTGGGCGAATCACCCCCATGGTATGTAGGTCTTCTACACAGCGTAAGAACGCCTCTCTCTTTGTCTGGTTTACAGACAATCGAGAAATGTGAAATCTACCCCTTGGAAGGGAGTCCTTGAATTCCAGAAGATATCCCTGGGACACAATTTCTAAAGCCCAGGGATCCTGAACATCTCTCGCCCAAGCCTGAGCGAAGAGAGAGAGTCTGCCCCCTACTAGATCCGGTCCCGGATCGGGGGCTACCCCTTCATGCTGTCTTAGAGGCAGCTGCAGGCTTCTTGGCCTGTTTACCATTGTTCCAAGCCTGGTTAGGTCTCCAGACTGACTTGGACTGGGCAAAATCCCCCTCTTGCTTTGTAGCAGAGGAAGCTGAAGCGGGACCACTCTTAAAGTTCCGAAAAAAATTGAAAATTATTTTGTTTGGCCCTCATCTTATTTGATCTATCCTGAGGGAGGGCATGACCTTTCCCTCCAGTGATGTCTGAAATAATCTCCTTCAGTTCAGGCCCGAATATGGTCTTACCTTTGAAAGGAATGTTCAAAAGTTTAGATTTAGATGACCCATCAGCAGACCAGGATTTAAGCCATAACCGCCCTGCGTGCTAAAATGGCAAAACCTGAATTCTTTGCTGCTAATTTAGCCAGTTGAAAAGCAGCATCTGTAATAAAAGAATTAGCCAACTTAAGTGCCTTAATGCTGTCCATAATTTCCTCTAATGGAGTCTCCATTTGAAGAGCCTCTTCTAGAGCCTCAAACCAGAAAGCAGCTGCAGTCGTTACAGGAACAATGCACGCAATAGGTTGGAGAGAAAAACCTTGATGAACAAAATTTTTATTCAGGAGACCCTCTAATTTTTTATCCATAGGATCTTTGAAAGCACAACTGTCCTCGATAGGTATAGTTGTACGCTTAGATAGAGTAGAAATAGCTCACTGCACCTTAGGAACTGTCTGCCATGAGTCCCTTATGGTATCGGATATGGGAAACATTTTCTCAAAAACAGGAGGGGGAGTGAACGGAATACCTGGTCTATCCCACTCCTTAGCAATAATATTCACAATCCTCTTAGGGACTGGAAAAACATCAGTGTAAACAGGAACCTCTAAGTATCTATCCATTTTACACAATTTCTCTGGGACCACTATAGTGTCACAATCATCTAGAGTTGCTAATACCTCCCTAAGTAATAAGCGGAGGTGTTCAAGCTTAAATTTAAAGGCCGTCATATCAGAATCTGTCTGAGGAAGCGTCTTTCCTGAATCAGAAATTTCTCCCTCAGATAACAAATCCCTCGCCCCTTCAGAGCATTGTGAGGGCATATCAGATACGGCTACTAAAGCGTGAGACGGCACAGCATTTTTCCTTAACCCAGAGCTGTCCCGCTTTCCTTGTAAACCAGGCAGTTTGGATAAAACCTCAGTGAGGGTTGTATTCATAACTGTGGCCATGTCTTGTAAAGTAAATGAATGTGACGCACTAGAGGTACTTGGCGTCACTTGTGCGGGCGTTACTGGTTGTGACACTTGGGGAGAGCTAGATGGCGAACCCTCATTTACTTCTGACTGAGAATCATCTATTGCTCTATTTTTAAGTGCTAATATATGTTCTTTATAATTTATAGACATATCAGTACATTTGGAACACATTCTAAGAGGGGGTTCCACAATGACTTCCAAACATATAGAACAAGGATTTTCCTTGGTATCAGACATGTTAAACAGGCTAGTAATGTAACAAGCAAGCTTGGAAAACACTGTAATCAAAGAAAATAACACTTAGAAATAAAACGGTACTGTGCCTTTAAGAGAAAAAAAAGCTGCACAAGTTCTGCAAAACAGTGTAAAAAAGCAGTAAACTTAACAAAATTTTTACAGTAGTATCTTACTGCCTTAGTAACTTTGCACAACTATGCAAATAAACAATTAACCCCTTAATGGCAAAACCAGATTGAAAAAACGTCAAAACCGGTAAAAAAAAAGACTTTCAGCACCTTGCCACAGCTCTGCTGTGGCGCCTACCTGCCCTTCAGAACGATTTGTGGGGGAAAAACCTCCTTTACAGCCCTCAAACACAGCAGGAACCTCTAGAGAAGCAGTTGGATGACTCTAAGGAAAAGAAACTGCGCAACTGAGGCACGAAAATAGGCCCCTCCCAAATCACTCGATGTTTTGAGGCCTATTAGAAAAACACCTGAGTGTCTCTTAATTAACCATGTGGGTTAAAAAACCCTAACACAAGCCACAATGACCCCTTTAGTCCCTTCAAAAAACGTTATAATTGCATCATTTACTGAACAAACAAAAACGTTTTTTTTCCTAACAGTGTCACCAGTAACAAATGAGCCCTTCAAGCAAGCTGAAATTCCTATCCAAGTGTCTGAATACAGCTTACCCTTTCCCCATGGGGATATTGCCAGCCTTTTCTAGAATAAACACATTCTGTCTAGAAAAACAGACTGAACATACCTCATATGCAGCTTAGCATGCAAACCGTTCCCCCAACTGAAGTTTTCCTGTACTCTTCAGCCCTTGTGAGAACAGCAGTGGATCTTAGTTACAAAGTGCTAAGATCATAATCCTCCTTGCAGAAATCTTCATCTCTTTTCTGCCAAAGAGTAAATAGTACACACCGGCACCATTTAAAAACATAATTTATGCTTACCTGATAAATTTATTTCTCTTGTAGTGTATCCAGTCCACGGATCATCTATTACTTATGGGATATTAACTCCTCCCCAACAGGAAGTGCAAGAGGATTCACCCAGCAGAGCTGCTATATAGCTCCTCCCCTAACTGCCATTACCAGTCATTCGACCGAAAACATGCAGAGAAAGGAAAACCATAGGGTGCAGTGGTGACTGTAGTTTAATGGAAAAATTACCTGCCTTAAAGTGACAGGGCGGGCCGTGGACTGGATACACTACAAGAGAAATAAATTTATCAGGTAAGCATAAATTATGTTTTCTCTTGTTAAGTGTATCCAGTCCACGGATCATCCATTACTTATGGGATACCAATACCAAAGCTAAAGTACACGGATGACGGGAGGGACAGGCAGGCTCTTTATACGGAAGGAACCACTGCCTGAAGAACCTTTCTCCCAAAAACAGCCTCCGAAGAAGCAAAAGTGTCAAATTTGTAAAATTTGGAAAAAGTATGAAGAGAAGACCAAGTTGCAGCCTTGCAAATCTGTTCAACAGAAG